>NC_067127.1:569981-717481 GCF_021347895.1 Acanthochromis polyacanthus | reverse complement strand
TTTGACTTTTACTTTTCATACAAACTAATTGTAGACACAGATCGGCTGAACGTGGAGAACCAGATCAGTCAGGATGCTCAAAACATGTAAAAAATGTTTGTATTTGAAATCTATAGATGCTAAAATAAGCAGCTTAATCTGCATTTTAGGCATTTTCCCCCACTGATCTGAATGATTTAAGCTAGGTCTTACAGTAAATCTGTACACTCTACGTGCTAATTAAGTGACCAGTTTAGCCTAAAGAGGTGATTGATAGTTAATAAGGAGTATAGACGACATGAGGCTGAACAAAATTCTGTTAAAGTTATGAAAGCTTGGAAGGTTTATTTTTTTTAGTATTTTATTTTTGGGCCTTTTTTCAGCTTTATTTGACAGGAAATAGGGGAAGACATGCAGCAAAGGGCTGCCAGCAGGAATCAAACCCGTGCCACTGCGTCAGAGACCAGCTCCTATACATGGTTCACCTGATTAACCCATTGGGCTGTATGGGCACCCCCAACTTGGAAGATTTTAACTGACAGTAGACTAAAGTGGTCCAGTAGCGTTAGCAGGGTTAGCACAATGAGATTTCCCACTTTTTTAAGCCACAGCTCATGATGCTGGTTGATAACTGTGAATCCTCGTCAGCTCAGATCTGTGATGAAGCTCTTTCTCCTCCACAACGACCTTTTTCAAACACTTTCTTGCCTCAGCGACCAAGAGAGCAGCAAAGCGGTCATCTACTGAAAGGAGTGAAACGGAGAGAAGAGCAGGGAGGAGAGGACGTTGACATTTCACCCCGCTCTGTCCGTGGGTCTAATTAGGTTGTGTTGTTGCTTTAACCTGCTGCTGGCTGATTGAGTGGAGGTGGAGGAGGTTAATGAGGGCGGCCCAGCCTTCTCTCAGCTCTTTCTAACTTCTAAGCAGAACTCAATAACGCACCGTGGACTGGGTAAAATGCACGCACACACCCAGATACTGTGCACGCCCTCACCTCCTTTAGAAACGCTCAGCATGATCCCCCCCCTCCCCCTACAGTGCTCCCCCGGCAGGCCCATTGTTTCCCGCCAACAATAGAGGCCCTCCAAGGCTTTTCCCAACAAAAAGAGAAAGCTTTTGTTAAAATGAAACACTTTAGTGCGGGGCTAAATTGAGGGGAGGAGGACTTGGTGGCTGGGGGGTGTGAACGTAGAGTTAGCTAGTTAGTCGAGGGTTACCGCTTCGTCTCCATAATTGCGGCTGTTCTGTAGCTCCCTAATTAGCCTTTGATAATGAGTTGATAATGTAACCAATTAGGTCATTCGTCAGCCAAGTCAATCCCACAACAAGTTCTTTTTTTTCTTCACCTCCCTCCTCTTTCTCCTCCTCGTCTTCTTCCTGGGTCTTTGGCTCTTGATGTAGCTCGTTAATTAAATCAAATTGTGTGATAGCCCAATCTGATGGCGGTCTTTTGTTCCCCGGTGAGGTTTGTTCTGTTCCTTGTTAGATGCAGTGAGACGAGCTGCGGTTCAGCCTCTATCTGCTCCTATCGGACGCCGGGTTCTGGCGCTGCTGCAGGAACAGGAGGAGGTTCTGCACGTCTTTGGCAGTAAGCTCATTGTTGTCGCTCACATGAGTAATTAGCGCTATTAAAACGTTAAGTCCTTAACACCTATCTGATGGAAGTCAAACACCAGAGTCCTGGATAAGAAGTGTGTCAGAAACAAACGGATTATACCTCCAGTCATTTAGGAGCGTCACACTTCTGCCCGTGTGAAATTTCAGCCTTCTTGCCAGTATTTGATCTGGTTGGTTGTTTGTTGGCAAACATAAACCAAAAACTGCACATTAGGACATTTTAGTGGCCATAAAAAGTCAAATTATGATTCATTGTTTAATTTGAACATGTGGGATTTACTGGAGTATATCTGTAATTAGACTAACTTAGATTGACCTTTATTTAACCTGTAATATAATACTGTGAATGTTCCTCCATTATGAACCAGTTGCTTCTGTTTGTAGTGACCTTGTGCTCCATGTTTACTTCTTTGCTTGAATATAATAAAGCTTAAAACCTGTGTTAAATCAAGAACATTGGGCAGCAAATAGCTCCTTTTTCAGATAGAAGTATAAATCTCAACAGGCAGAATTAGACCAACATGCAGTAAAACCACAAGAAGTGATAAGAAATCTGGAATTTTTAGCCGTTACTGCCTCATCACTGTTCCTCTCTACACCACACGCAACAAGTTGTTCCCATTCTGAGGAAAATTACAAGGAACGGTTGGAAAACTTGAAGTTTTTCTGCATTTTTTGTCTCTTAGACTGTGACAGCTGAATAGTAGTAATTTTTAACAGAACTCAAATGTGTTTTTCCTCCATCAAAAATGAGTCAAAATGATGTGAAAATCATCTAAAATTAAATTAAATATGTCCCATATATGTCAGAAATTGTCAGCAGTGATATAAGCCCACCAAATTACTCACAAATTGTGGAAAGATTAATGAAAATTACTAAAAAAAGACTTGAAAATTGTTGAAAAGGACTCAAAAAACCGTCCGAAAGTCTTGAAATCTGTCTGCATTTTTAGTTTTTGAACTGTGACGCCTGGATGGATGCAAAACTCATCGTTTGCAGTTTTTAACAGAATTCAAATGCGTTTTAATCCATTCAAAATTAGTCAAAAAGACATGAAAGTTATCAAAAATGAAATGAAAATTGTCCCAAATGACTCAAAAAATGTCCAAAATGTCTTGACATTTGTCTGAATTTAGACTGTGAGCATTCAGATATGAACCAAACTAATCAGTAAACAGCCGTGCACGTGCACCATGTTGAATGTTACAGAATAATTACAGTCTGCACTAAAGATCTGTCATCCATAAGACACTGAGGTTATTCTTCATCCTCTGTAATAACGCTTTAAAAGTCCACGCCGTGTGTTCGTGTTTGACAGGAATCACAGCAAACACACGGCTCCGTCTGTTAATGTTCTGTAAGCGCTGCGGTGCCAGTTAAGCTAATCCCTCATTTATTTGGAGGTAACCCAAATATGAGTCAATATCGGGCTCTTAGCGTCCACCACCTCCTCCCCTCTGCTCCCAGAACCGGCCCAGTAAAACGGCCCTTTATCAGCGGTTAGCTGGCTCGCTGCAACCCCTAAAGCTCTTATATAAATAAGATTAGTGTCGCGTTTGAGCGTCAGGGAATAAGAGGTGTAATATCTGATGGTTTTATATGCAGTATTATTGTTATCCCTTCTTAGTCGGGTTGATACTCCTCTCTCTCTCCCTCACTTCATCTCTCTCATTCCACGTTTGTTCAGTCGTGTTTTCTTTCTCTTGGTCTCTTTCTCCAGATTCAGACAGCATTATGAGGAGCTAAGCTGGAATAAAACGCCCGGCTTCAAATGTTCATATTGTTCTGTTCTGTCTGTCATCTCTCTCTCCTTCCTCAGGTCTTTTTTGTCTTCTTCCTTCTCTCTCTTTTTGTTTCCTCCTCATTATCGTCTCTCTGTCCTGCTTCCTTTCCTGCCTCTTTAATCTGCTCTGTTTGTTATCAATTAAGAAGCCTCTCTAATATCTAATTGAGGGCCGTGTCCTCGTCCTGGACTGAATTAGCCGCCTCAGTCCTGGGAGCCGATTTAGCTTCTTTTGAGGCCATTTTGTTGTCGGCCATTTCCACATTTCCTCCTAACTGGTCGCCACAGAGGGCAGGCTGGGCTCTGTAATTACCCAATCTGTTCCCATTCACACTCCTCAATTTCAGCTCCTCTCCTTTACCCTCCTTCTCCGCCTCCTCCATCCCTCCCTGCTCCCCTCCTCTTTTGGAAATCAGCACCCCCTCTCTTTTTCCTGTGGGGGTACAAAAGCCGGGCTACAATCTGGGGTATTAGGGCCGGGTGCAGACCCAGCTGGGGGCTGGCTTTAGCCAGCTGAGGGTTGTCCGTGGCGAGCCCGAGTCACGGCACTGATGTCCTGTGATGTCGCTGAGGCGGAAGACTTTCCTTAACACGCTGTCCCCTTTGATGGGCCCTCGGGCCCTGCAACCAGCCCCAGGAAACCCTGCGACCCTGAGAAGCCCCTGGTGGGGCAGCAGAATGAGCCTTTCATTCATTCATAATACAATCAATTTAAGAGGTCGAGTGTCACAGAAGTTTTGCAGTTTTGACTTTTTCTCATAATGTCGACCAGGTCCAGGATTAGATTAGATTCAATAGATTGTCATTGCACTAAGAACACTATTTTATTTTAGCGTCTAACTAGAATTTTAAAATACATTATATACAGTACAAGTATAGAGAGTTAGTTCCAGTATTTATGAACAGTATGAACTCAGTGAATAAATAAATATAACAGCTGTAGAACAACAGATATGATGAACAGCCTGTATATCCACAGTACTAACATGTAGACAGACATATGTGAGGTGAGAAGGAGGGCTTCTGAAGAACAGCCACGTATACCTGTATATACCTGTATATTTGGTTCTTTCACACGTTTACTTTGAGCTTCTCGGTTCATTCACAGACTTTACTGATGAAGTGAACGGCAGAGAACAACGTCAGGGATTCAGACTTCAAACACTTTTTACACTAAGAAATGCTTATCTATTGATGGTCATTAGACCTGATTTTGTCCTAAGATTCCTCTGTCTTTAAACAGTATTAAGGTCATTTAATCATCAGTTTAAATGTAATAACCAAACCTCTGCCTGCTCTTTAGTACCTACAGACTAAATGCTGCTTATTATAATGTGCTGTTTCTGCTGTGAATATGCAAGAAATCACAGTGATCCAGTGTCTCCTAATCACTAATTTGATGAAACAAAGTGAGAAAACTGAACCCGCTGCAGAACTCTCAGGATCATTAATGTGACCATTTAACAGACCTCAGAAAACTGAACACCTTAATCCTCTTTAGTTTTTGTTCTACCATTCATGACTGTAGTTTAAGTTTTGCACAGTGGGAGAATATTTCCATCACTGTAAATGTTACATCTGTTTTCCAGCGGTTTGAATAGAAGGTGAAGTGACTTTAATCTTGTCCCTTAAAACAGGAGCAGATGTGTGATTATTGGTGAGTATGTGACGGTTTAAATCAGCCTCTGTCAGACATCATTTAACCACATTATCTGTCTTTGTGGACGTGTGAGCCTCAAACAGGGAGAAACAGAGGAAGCACGCTGCTTCCAATATCGCTGCAGCTGATAGAGTAAAACGCTCGGCTGGATCTGTTTCTCCGTAAAGAGAGAACAGCAGCGATTCTGAAGGTGAACAGTCCCTCGTCTCCTCTGCCACTTCTGAAACGTGACAGATAACATCCTCCTTAGTTCAAAAACCACAGAGGGGTGTGTGTGTTTCTGTGAGTGTGTGTGTGTGTGTGTGTGTGTGTGTGTGTGTGTGTGTGTGTGTGTGTGTGTGTGTGTGTGTGTGTGTGTGTGTGTGTGTGTGTGTGTGTGTGTTTGGGTGGGTGGGGGGGTTGCAGGGCGAAGGCAGGCTGATTTCAAAGTTTTTTGAGGAACCGGCATTTCATCCAAACCCGGTGCTCTTTCTGATGTCGGGCTTCAAACGGCTCATTTTTTTTCTGTCATTTCATCTGTTTCTTCCTTCTCCCGCCAAAATACCGCCCCCGCCCCTCAAAAAAGAAAAAAGAGAAAACCCTATTGTCATCTGAGCCTAGATTCATTTTAGATTAACGTCCGTGTTTCTTTCTTTCTTGCATTACCTTCAAAGGACCTCCATTATGTGGCCGGTGATAAGGGCGAGCTGGTGCTAGCGGATGTGGCCAGGAGGAAAGCTAATGAAACGGAGGCCCGGGCCATCGCAGGCAGCGGTAAGAAAATAATCATCATGTCTGACCAAAAAGACGCCCAATGCGACTCGTTATTTCTGCTCACATCTTAAATGCTTGATAACCTCCGTAGCTCACACACTTCTTCCATCCAGCTCTGGGTGTTTTCTCAGGCTTCAGCCGTCGTTTAGGAGAATCACATCTCATCATATTCATGTTAAACTTCCATAGCATGATGTCATTTCATCAAAGTAATGACTGAAAGATTTCTACCGTATGTTTCTGAGTTTAACCCTCCTTTTGTCTTCATTCACAGGCACCAAAAATATTATTTCCTTGTCTTAAAAAAATCCAAAAATTCCCCAAATTTCTGAAAATTTGTGAAACCTTCAGGAAGAAAATTCCAATAATTGCTTAAAAGTTTCCTTTAAAAGTTTTATTTTAAAAAAATCCCCCAAATTTGGCAAGCAATTCTTGTAAATATTTTTTAAAAAATGAGTAAAAATCATCCAAAAAAAGCCTAAAAATATCAAAAGTGATTCCATATATATCAGTAGAACTTCTAATATTTTCTTTAAGAACATTCACATAAAAATCAACCAAAATCCGGTGAAATTCTCTGGATTTTGGATGATTTTTATGTGAATGTTCTCAAGAAATATTTGTAACATTTCTTTATTTCCATCAACAAATGTTCAAAAATTTCCAAAATATGTTGAAAATGTGGACATCAGAAGTTTCCCTGTGAAAATATTTTTTTCTCACATTTTCTCATATTTTTCTTTAAAACGGGTTAATTTGACCCGCAGGACGACACGAGGGTTAAACAAAGTGTAAAGAAAACACGAAACCTCTACTTTCAGAGTGGAACATTACAGTTTGTCTGCATGTAGGTGGTTCCACATGAAGTTTTTCTCACCAAGTTGAGTAAAAACTGCAAAAAGTTTTTTAAGAAACAGACTGCACTGACTTTTATTTAGTGACAGGGAATAAAAGCAGCTCAGGAACAGTTTCTGTTGTTCTCAGAATGTGCTGCTGCCCTTTGACAAACACTCCCCAAAGCACATACCAGAGGGGATCAGGCCGAGTTCCTGATTACACACACACACACACACACACACACACACACACACACACACACACACACACACACACACACACACACACACACACACACACACTGAGGCTTGAAGCCAACGGGTGAGCAGAAAACATTCAAATTTGTGAGGGAACTAGATGAACATGTCGGATGAGTCCTTCATTGGTGCTTAAAACACACCAGAAGGCTGTGTGTGTGTGTGTGTGTGTGTGTGTGTGTGTGTGTGTGTGTGTGTGTGTGTGTGTGTGCACTCAGACATCCAAATGAGGCAGGAGAGCTGTTTAACTCCACTGTATAAGGTCAGCCCCCCCGGCTGAGTGTCTGTGTGTTTGTCTGTGAATGAAAATGAACGTTTGTGTAACTGTGAGGCTGTTTGCATGCAGCTTTTTTCTCCTTCTTCTTTCATTCGTAATGTGATGCGTAACACGCACACTCCTCCTCATAAGCCTCTTAATTATGTCCTCGATGATTTCCCTCCATCACCTGCAGCGTGTCCTATCCTTGGACAGTAGAAAGAAGGAGGGAGGAAGGGACAGAGGAGAGGAAAAGGAGGGATGACAGCAGGAAAAGAAGGAAGGATGGCAGGAAGGAAGAGTAGAATAAATGAATAGGAAGAGGGAAAAGAAGAAGGAGTAAATAATATGAATATGGAGGAGTAAAGAGAACAAAGAAGTAAAGGAACTAACAGTGCATTAATATTGATCTGAACTCGTTTTAAACTCTGGTCGCTGTCAGATCACACAGTTCAGCTTCAGTTTTAAAACTCTGAAAACATGTTTAGTCTCTTGAGTTGCTCTGTGGGATTAAAACTCTTTGGTCAGAGTTACTGCAGGATTAACTGGTCTGCAGCTCTGGCTCAGGGAGCTGATTCTGTGTCCTATTAGAACATTTATTAATGTCTTTAGATTATTATTTACTGTTGATTATTTAATATTTGTTCAACTTGAAGCTAATTTATAAATGTAATTTTCCACCCACATATTTTATTGTTAATATTATCTCATATTAAACTGGACTTTGTTTTTATGAAGAGATCCAGAGAGCAGCTCTATGGATTCAAATCAAGTCCTGTTGTTTGGTTCATGGAGCAGTCCGATGTGTGCATTCACTTAAATATCATTATAAAGTCATTCAAATACACAAAACAATCACAGAGTAGTTGATTGAAGTGAATCCATTGTCTTTAAAATCCAATAATGTTGAATACATTTGATTAAAAAGGTGTAAAGTTATCCACTGGTTTACAACTAGACCACTCGGTCACGTTAACGAGCCGTCGCTGTGATTCTGTGTTTCATGTCCACAGATCCAAACCAGGTCCTTTACAGTGGGTTTGTAGAAACTGACCTGACACTTAAATTCACCAAAATGTTGATTAAATGTGTATCTGGCACCTGAACTTCACTAAAGAACCAGTTTGTGAGCTTCATTTGTGGATGAAGGTTGAATAAACATCAGGCTGCTGGAATAGAAGCAGAGAAGAAGAGTTTAAAGTCCAGAAACATGATGACTGTAACGAGGTGTTAGGCAGGAGGAGAGGTTCTTTCTCACCACAGATCTGTGATGACAGCCACCTTCAAGTTTAATTTCTTATTTTAATTTGTGTTTTTTTAGCTGTTCTCAGAATACACCTCTGGCCTGCCACCAGCGCCATTTACTATTTTAACCAAAGTACCGCTGGATAGAAATTAAAGCTCCCAAAATGTTTTGTGCTCTGATCCTCGAATAATTGATTTGCATCCATCAGAGCTTAACGAATCTGAATTCTGCTTTGTGCTAATAACGTTTCTACTCTAATTTTTATTAAGACGAGCAGCAGGTTGCAGTAGTTTAGAGCCTGACTGCTGTTTAGGAGGACAAAACACAGTGAAATACAGTCTATAAAACCAGCATTACAACTTTACAGTCTTTATTTATCTGGGGTTGATCCTCAGTATCGGCACTTTGTGTTTCTAGTTCCTGTTTTCATGTCCCGTTGTTCTAATAAAAGACAGAAACCAACACATTGTGACCTGGAGTGCAGCTGGTCTTATTAACGCTGCTACGTAAATAGTGAGAAGAAGGTTTTTCTTTGTGATGATCAGAGGCAGGTTTCTGTGTGAACTACAAACATGTTACATAAGGAAAGATAAAACTTTATTAATGTTGCTG
This sequence comes from Acanthochromis polyacanthus, assembly GCF_021347895.1. NCBI lineage: Eukaryota > Metazoa > Chordata > Actinopteri > Pomacentridae > Acanthochromis > Acanthochromis polyacanthus. The sequence continues at coordinate 708,480 of NC_067127.1, read as the reverse complement.
TGAAAACAAAATGAATAAATAAATGCAAGATGATATAAGCATTAAACATGACTGAATATGTAAATAATATTCTGAAACAAGACTAGAATAGAAAAGTAAGAATAATACTGGCAATGATTATAAGTTATTAAAGTAATATTGCAGTTTAAAGATTCCCAATTTCAGTCATTTCCTTTTCATTTTTTTAATAAGAAGCAACACAAAATAAGAAAAAAAACACAATTAATATAGAATTGGAAAACAAAATTACACACTGAACACACATGTCAGCATGATTCTTTATAGGAGATCAGACTGAGTGTGTTTACACTCACAAACACACACTCAGAGAGAGGATGTAGACACACCAGTGATGATGGTGACACTGATGAGTGTGTGTACACCTCTCTGTGTGTGTGTGTCGAGTGTGTGCACGTCCCTGTGTGTGTTTATGTCAGAAGGAGCATATTAAACCGGGTCATAAATAATGAGTGTGTGGCTTTAAGCAGAGGGCTCCAGTGAACAGGTGTCTCGCTTTACACACACACACACACACACACACACACACACATAAACACAACTCCCGGTGAGGTCGACACCCTCTTGTCTATACGTTTAGCGTTAGCAACAGCAGCTCAGAGCTACGTTTACTATCCTCTCTCTCTGCTTTACTGATGTGAAGTTTAGCTGCAAACAGAAGACTAATGTTTGTTCCCCGATAAACATTTGTTCTGAGTCTTCATGTGTGGAAACGACAAATGAGAATGACTTCAGTTATCATCTAAATGGTTGTATTTATAAAGCGCTTTTATCCAAAGCGCTTTACATGATACATCACATTCACCCATTCATGGCAGAAGCTGCCAAGCAAGGCACTAACCACAACCCACCAGGAGCAATTAAGGGTTCAGTGTCTTGCTCAGGGACACCTCAACATGAGCTCGACAGGCCAAGGATCAAACCGGCAACCTTCCACTTACAAGACGGCCACTCTACCCACTGAGCCATGCCATCATCTATGTGCTTTATAAATTAATAAGGATTATATTAGTTATTAAAATACAAACAGCTTCTACAGGCATGTTTAGGTGTCGTGTCTTCATGTCGTGTCTTCATGTCGTGTCATCATGTCGTGTCTTCATGTCGTGTCATCATGTCGTGTCATCATGTCGTGTCTTCATGTCGTGTCATCATGTCGTGTCATCATGTCGTGTCTTCATGTCGTGTCTTCATGTCGTGTCATCATGTCGTGTCATCATGTCGTGTCTTCATGTCGTGTCATGTCATGTCTTCATGTCGTGTCATCATGTCGTGTCTTCATGTCGTGTCTTCATGTCGTGTCATCATGTCGTGTCATCATGTCGTGTCTTCATGTCGTGTCATGTCATGTCTTCATGTCGTGTCATCATGTCGTGTCTTCATGTCGTGTCTTCATGTCGTGTCTTCATGTCGTGTCTTCATGTCGTGTCATCATGTCGTGTCATCATGTCGTGTCATCATGTCGTGTCTTCATGTCGTGTCTTCATGTCGTGTCTTCATGTCGTGTCATCATGTCGTGACTTCATGTCGTGTCTTCATGTCGTGTCATCATGTCGTGTCATCATGTCGTGTCTTCATGTCGTGTCATGTCATGTCTTCATGTCGTGTCATCATGTCGTGTCTTCATGTCGTGTCATGTCATGTCTTCATGTCGTGTCATCATGTCGTGTCTTCATGTCGTGTCTTCATGTCGTGTCTTCATGTCGTGTCATCATGTCGTGTCATCATGTCGTGTCATCATGCCGTGTCTTCATGTCGTGTCTTCATGTCGTGTCTTCATGTCGTGTCTTCATGTCGTGTCATCATGTCGTGACTTCATGTCGTGTCATCATGTCGTGTCATCATGTCGTGTCATCATGTCGTGTCTTCATGTCGTGACTTCATGTCGTGTCTTCATGTCGTGTCATCACGTCGTGTCATCACGTCGTGTCTTCACGTCGTGTCATCACGTCGTGTCATCACGTCGTGTCTTCATGTCGTGTCATCATGTCGTGTCATCATGTCGTGTCATCATGTCGTGTCTTCATGTCGTGTCATCATGTCGTGTCATCATGTCGTGTCATCATGTCGTGTCATCATGTCGTGTCTTCATGTCGTGTCATCATGTCGTGTCATCATGTCGTGTCATCATGTCGTGTCTTCATGTTGCGTGTTTTCACTGCGTATTGTAAAGGTCCTGGTTGTTCTTCCACTCAGACTAAACACACACTCTGTCAACCGTCACATGCTTCGGTAAGATTTCCCACAGTGCAGCTGCTGTCACCTTTAGCCCAAAATATTCAGCTTGAACACACACAGGAGGCCCAGAGCTGTTTGTTCTCCGTCGTAGACACACAATAGAGATCAGATGGAGCCCTCAGAAACATGCGTGTTGGTGTAAACGTGTGCAGAAAGTGTGCAGGTAGGAGTGACCTGAGCAGCGGGTCAGACTGAAAGTAACACAGATGGACAGTTTGTGCTGCTCAGCTGTTAAACTGGAATTATAAAAGCAGATGAACTGTATCAGGTCCATGTCTTGTTTGTTATTAAAGCATTTCTCACATAAAAACATGCAGAACTTAACCAGACAGGCAGTTTTTAATCGTAAAATAGATGTGAAGTTGTTTCGTCAAGCTGTCCACAAACTCAGCAGTCAAAACAGCTATTAACCCTCGTGTTGTCCTGCGGGTCAAATTGACCCGTTTTAAGGTTTGAAAATATGGGAAAAAATACATGTTTTCACAGTGAAACTTCTGATGTCCACATTTTCAACATTCTAAGAATTTTTTGTACATTTTTTGGTGGAAAAAAGAAATGTTAAAAAAAATGTTACTTAAGAACATTCACTAAAAAAATCAACCAAAATCCAACGAATTTCGATAGATTTTGGTAGATTTTTATGTGAATGTTCTTAAACAAAATATTAGTTTTACTGATATATATGAAGAGTTCATTTGCAAAAACAGGAAACTACGTTTTATAAATTTTCAGAAAACTCATTTTTATTGTTTTCTTGAGATAATAATAACACTAATAATTTATTTATTCTCAATTTTGTCATGTATTTTTCTACTGAGTCAAATCCACTCAACTTCAGTTTGATTGACATTATCTCAAGTAAACAATAAAATAAAAAGTTTTCTGAAAATTGATCAAAACGGAGTTATCTGTTTTTGCAAATGAACTCTTCATATGTAATCACTTTAGGTATTTTTAGGAGTTTTTTGGAAGATTTTTACTCATTTTTTGAAAATATTTACAGGAATTTTCTTGCCAAAATTGGGGGATTTTTATTTATTTATTTTTTTTAGAAAACTTTAAAGGGAAACATTTAAGGAATTATTGAAATTTTCTTCTTGAGGGTTTTGCAAATTTAAAGTTTGAAAATGTAGGGGAAAAATATCACTTTAGATATTTTTAGAATTTTTTAGAATAGTTTTACTCATTTTTTTGAAAATATTTACAAGAATTTTCTTGCCAAAATTGTGGGATTTTTTCATTAAACTTTTAAGGGAAACTTATAATTTTCTTTGTGAAGGTTTTGTGAATTTTCTGAATTTTTTTGCTGAATTGTTGTATTTTTTTAGACGATTAAACAATATTTTTTGGGACCCGTGAATGAAGACCACAGGAGGGTTAAAGTACAGATTGATAACCTAATAATGACAGAAACATTGGATTGATCTTGCTGATTAATCTCTTAAAAACATCACCACCTAACTGCTGTATCAGGGTGCATTTGGAGGTCAGCCAGAGATGTTTTAGTGTCTTTTTTCTTTTTGTATTTGTACTTTTTTTGCATTTTTCTTCTTATTTCTTTCAAACCAGCCTCCAGGCAGAAGTTGCTGCTCTTAAATTGCTAATTCTTTGGAGATTTGGTGTGAGTTCTCCACAACACTCTTTCCCGAGACATTTCCAGGTTCTTCACAGAGGCATAATTCCAGCTTAAATGTGAGCAGGAGGGTGGGAGCTCGGAGGAGATCCCCTGCTTGTCTGCATTGAAAACAGCCTGTTGAGGCGACTGAGGCATGTGATGGAGACGCCTCCTGGAAGCCGCCCTGTGGAGGAGCGTCCAGCTGGGAGGAAGAGACCCCAGGGAAGAACCAGAGCAGTCTGGAGAGATTATTTATTCCACCTGCCCAACCTGCTGCCACCAGAAGCCAGATGTGGAGAGGATGCACGGATGAAGGAAGACATCAATGGAGAGCAGGGCTAAATGATTTGATTTGCAATATAAATCACAGTTTTTACCTTGTTATAATGTCCTGGTGTCCATGTTTTATGGGCTAGGAGGACATGTTTTCAGCTAAATAATCAGTAGATGTCATGGCTGAGCATTTCCACTGAAACAAATGACAGCCTCAAAAACACCAACTCAGACTAAGGAATCAACACTGTCACCTTTCTGCTTCATTCTTCTTCTGAATTGGTTTCTGCTTTCAACATGTATGGCTTAACTACTCCAGTATTACAGCGTTTCTTTGTGCAGTATCAAGGAGTTTAACTGAGCTGTAGGTGAAGACGGATTCAGAGACTTCTGAGCGTATTTCCACTGAAGCTGTTTTTAACAAGTTTAATGGGAAAAACTCTAAATATCTAACTTTAATACACAGAAATGAGATTAAATCAGTGACTGGAGAGGAACTGTTTCCACATGAATGTCTCTAAAAACGTCATAGTTTAGCATGTCGCTCTAAAAACGTCATATTTTATAAAGGATTTTTGAATTGTTGCTAGTTTTTAATGGGGTTTTTTCTCACGTACCCCCTGGCATACCTTCAAGTACCCCTAGGGGTACCATTTGAGAACCGCTGCTATACTGTGGGATTTTTTTTTAAACTGCTCTATGGTGTTTATCGCGGCCTACTTTACATTATTTCATCATATGGCATGTTTTTAAGACATGTTGAAAAAATGTCATTTTTTTCGACATAGTATACTATGACGTTTTTTTGGACAAAATTCATGATAATTTTCTTTTTCAAAGAAAACTGCTCTATAATGTTTTTCACAGCCTACTTTACGTTACTTCATTATGTGGCATGTTTCTATGACATGTTGAAAAAATTCCGTTTTTTTTCGATGAAGTATAGTATGACAAAGGCCCGCGAGCTGGAATCGAACCCAGGCCTCTGCATTGGAGACCAGCTCCTATACGTGGTTCACCTGCTTAACCCGTTGAGCTACACAGGTACCCAGATGGTGTGTTTTTACGACATGTTAAAAAAATGTCATTTTTTCGACATAGTATACTATGACGTTTTTTTGGACAAAATTCATGATAATTTTCTTTTTCAAAGAAAACTGCTCTATGGTGTTTTTCACGTTCTACTTTACATTATTTCATCATATGGCATGTTTTTAAGACATGTTGAAAAAATGTCATTTTTTTCGACACACTATACTATGACGTTTTTTTGGACAAAATTCATGATAATTTTCTTTTTCAAAGAAAACTGCTCTATAATGTTTTTCACATTCTACTTTACATTATTTCATCATATGGCATGTTTTTATGACATGTTGAAAAAATGTCTTTTTTGTCGACATAGTATACTATGACGTTTTTTTGGACAAAATTCATGATAATTTTTTTTCAAAGAAAACTGCTCCATGGTGTTTTTCACGTTCTACTTTACATTATTTCATCATATGGCATGTTTTTAAGACATGTTGAAAAAATGTCATTTTTTTCGACATAGTATACTATGACGTTTTTTTGGACAAAATTCATGATAATTTTCTTTTTCAAAGAAAACTGCTCTATGGTGTTTTTCACGTTCTACTTTACATTATTTCATCATATGGCATGTTTTTAAGACATGTTGAAAAAATGTCATTTTTTTCGACATAGTATACTATGACGTTTTTTTGGACAAAATTCATGATAATTTTCTTTTTCAAAGAAAACTGCTCTATAATGTTTTTCACGTTCTACTTTACATTATTTCATCATATGGCATGTTTTTATGACATGTTGAAAAAATGTCATTTTTTTCGACATAGTATACTATGACGTTTTTTTGGACAAAATTCATGATAATTTTCTTTTTCAAAGAAAACTGCTCTATAATGTTTTTCACGTTCTACTTTACATTATTTCATCATATGGCATGTTTTTATGACATGTTGAAAAAATGTCATTTTTTTTCGACATAGTATAGTATGACGTTTTTTTGGACAAAATTCATGATAATTTTCTTTTTCAAAGAAAACTGCTCTATAATGTTTTTCACATTCTACTTTACATTATTTCATCATATGGCATGTTTTTATGACATGTTGAAAAAATGTCTTTTTTTTTCGACATAGTATAGTATGACTTTTTTTGGACAAAATTCATGATAATTTTTTTTCAAAGAAAACTGCTCCATGGTGTTTTTCACGTTCTACTTTACATTATTTCATCATATGGCATGTTTTTATGACATGTTGAAAAAATGTCTTTTTTTTCGACATAGTATAGTATGACTTTTTTTGGACAAAATTCATGATAATTTTTTTTCAAAGAAAACTGCTCCATGGTGTTTTTCACGTTCTACTTTACATTATTTCATCATATGGCATGTTTTTAAGACATGTTGAAAAAATGTCATTTTTTTCGACATAGTATACTATGACGTTTTTTTGGACAAAATTCATGATAATTTTCTTTTTCAAAGAAAACTGCTCTATAATGTTTTTCACAGCCTACTTTACGTTACTTCATTATGTGGCATGTTTCTATGACATGTTGAAAAAATTCCGTTTTTTTTCGATGAAGTATAGTATGACAAAGGGCCGCGAGCTGGAATCGAACCCAGGCCTCTGCATTGGAGACCAGCTCCTATACGTGGTTCACCTGCTTAACCCGTTGAGCTATACAGATGGTGTGTTTTTACGACATGTTAAAAAAATGTCATTTTTTCGACATACTATACTATGACGTTTTTTTGGACAAAATTCATGATAATTTTTTTTCAAAGAAAACTGCTCCATGGTGTTTTTCACGTTCTACTTTACATTATTTCATCATATGGCATGTTTTTATGACATGTTGAAAAAATGTCATTTTTTTCGACATAGTATACTATGACGTTTTTTTGGACAAAATTCATGATAATTTTCTTTTTCAAAGAAAACTGCTCTATAATGTTTTTCACAGCCTACTTTACGTTACTTCATTATGTGGCATGTTTCTATGACATGTTGAAGAAATTCCGTTTTTTTTGACGAAGTATAGTATGACAAAGGGCCGCGAGCTGGAATCGAACCCAGGCCTCTGCATTGGACACCAGCTCCTATACGTGGTTCACCTGCTTAACCCGTTGAGCTACACAGGGACCCAGATGGTGTGTTTTTACGACATGTTAAAAAAATGTCGTTTTTTCGACATACTATACTATGACGTTTTTTTGGACAAAATTCATGATAATTTTCTTTTTCAAAGAAAACTACTCTGCAGTGTTTTTCACGTTCTACTTTACATTATTTCATCATATGGCATGTTTTTATGACATGTTGAAAAAGTGTCATTTTTTTTCGACATAGTATACTATGACGTTTTTTGGACAAAATTCATGATAATTTTCTTTTTCAAAGAAAACTGCTCTATAATGTTTTTCACGGCCTACTTTACGTTACTTCATTATGTGGCATGTTTCTATGACATGTTGAAAAAATTCCGTTTTTTTTCAACGAAGTATAGTATGACAAAGGGTCGCGAGCTGGAGTCGAACCCAGGCTTCTGCATTGGACACCAGCTCCTATACGTGGTTCACCTGCTTAACCCGTTGAGCTACACAGATGGTGTGTTTTTACGACATGTTAAAAAAATGGCATTTTGTCGACATACTATACTATGACGTTTTTTTGGGTAAAATTCATGATAATTTTTTTCAAAGAAAACTGCTCTGCAGTGTTTTTCACGTTCTACTTTACATTATTTCATCATATGGCATGTTTTTATGACATGTTGAAAAAGTGTCATTTTTTTTCGACATAGTATACTATGACGTTTTTTTGGACAAAATTCATGATAATTTTCTTTTTCAAAGAAAACTGCTCTATAATGTTTTTCACGGCCTACTTTACGTTACTTCATTATGTGGCATGTTTCTATGACATGTTGAAAAAATTCCGTTTTTTTTCAACGAAGTATAGTATGACAAAGGGTCGCGAGCTGGAGTCGAACCCAGGCTTCTGCATTGGACACCAGCTCCTATACGTGGTTCACCTGCTTAACCCGTTGAGCTACACAGATGGTGTGTTTTTACGACATGTTAAAAAAATGGCATTTTGTCGACATACTATACTATGACGTTTTTTTGGGTAAAATTCATGATAATTTTTTTTCAAAGAAAACTGCTCTGCAGTGTTTTTCACGTTCTACTTTACATTATTTCATCATATGGCATGTTTCTATGAAATGTTAAAAAAATGTCTTTTTTTTTGACATAGTATAGTATGACGTTTTTTTGGACAAAATTCATGACAATTTCTTTTTCAAAGAAAACTGCTCTATGGTGTTTTTCACGGCCTACTTTACGTTACTTCATTATGTGGCATGTTTCTATGACATGTTGAAAAAATGTCTTTTTTTTTCGACATAGTATAGTATGACTTTTTTTGGACAAAATTCATGATAATTTTTTTTCAAAGAAAACTGCTCCATGGTGTTTTTCACGTTCTACTTTACATTATTTCATCATATGGCATGTTTTTAAGACATGTTGAAAAAATGTCATTTTTTTCGACATAGTATACTATGACGTTTTTTGGACAAAATTCATGATAATTTTCTTTTTCAAAGAAAACTGCTCTATAATGTTTTTCACATTCTACTTTACATTATTTCATCATATGGCATGTTTTTATGACATGTTGAAAAAATGTCTTTTTTTTTCGACATAGTATAGTATGACGTTTTTTTGGACAAAATTCATGATAATTTTCTTTTTCAAAGAAAACTGCTCTATAATGTTTTTCACATTCTACTTTACATTATTTCATCATATGGCATGTTTTTATGACATGTTGAAAAAATGTCTTTTTTTTCGACATAGTATAGTATGACTTTTTTTGGACAAAATTCATGATAATTTTTTTCAAAGAAAACTGCTCCATGGTGTTTTTCACGTTCTACTTTACATTATTTCATCATATGGCATGTTTTTAAGACATGTTGAAAAAATGTCATTTTTTTCGACATAGTATACTATGACGTTTTTTTGGACAAAATTCATGATAATTTTCTTTTTCAAAGAAAACTGCTCTATAATGTTTTTCACAGCCTACTTTACGTTACTTCATTATGTGGCATGTTTCTATGACATGTTGAAAAAATTCCGTTTTTTTTCGATGAAGTATAGTATGACAAAGGGCCGCGAGCTGGAATCGAACCCAGGCCTCTGCATTGGAGACCAGCTCCTATACGTGGTTCATCTGCTTAACCCGTTGAGCTACACAGGGACCCAGATGGTGTGTTTTTACGACATGTTAAAAAAATGTCATTTTTTCGACATACTATACTATGACGTTTTTTTGGACAAAATTCATGATAATTTTCTTTTTCAAAGAAAACTGCTCTATAATGTTTTTCACATTCTACTTTACATTATTTCATCATATGGCATGTTTTTATGACATGTTGAAAAAATGTCTTTTTTTTCGACATAGTATAGTATGACTTTTTTTGGACAAAATTCATGATAATTTTTTTTCAAAGAAAACTGCTCCATGGTGTTTTTCACGTTCTACTTTACATTATTTCATCATATGGCATGTTTTTAAGACATGTTGAAAAAATGTCATTTTTTTCGACATAGTATACTATGACGTTTTTTTGGACAAAATTCATGATAATTTTCTTTTTCAAAGAAAACTGCTCTATAATGTTTTTCACAGCCTACTTTACGTGACTTCATTATGTGGCATGTTTCTATGACATGTTGAAAAAATTCCGTTTTTTTTTCGATGAAGTATAGTATGACAAAGGGCCGCGAGCTGGAATCGAACCCAGGCCTCTGCATTGGAGACCAGCTCCTATACGTGGTTCACCTGCTTAACCCGTTGAGCTACACAGGGACCCAGATGGTGTGTTTTTACGACATGTTAAAAAAATGTCATTTTTTCGACATAGTATACTATGACGTTTTTTTGGACAAAATTCATGATAATTTTCTTTTTCAAAGAAAACTGCTCTATGGTGTTTTTCACGTTCTACTTTACATTATTTCATCATATGGCATGTTTTTAAGACATGTTGAAAAAATGTCATTTTTTTCGACATAGTATACTATGACGTTTTTTTGGACAAAATTCATGACAATTTTCTTTTTCAAAGAAAACTGCTCTATAATGTTTTTCACATTCTACTTTACATTATTTCATCATATGGCATGTTTTTATGACATGTTGAAAAAATGTCTTTTTTTTTCGACATAGTATAGTATGACTTTTTTTGGACAAAATTCATGATAATTTTTTTTCAAAGAAAACTGCTCCATGGTGTTTTTCACGTTCTACTTTACATTATTTCATCATATGGCATGTTTTTATGACATGTTGAAAAAATGTCTTTTTTTTCGACATAGTATAGTATGACTTTTTTTGGACAAAATTCATGATAATTTTTTTTCAAAGAAAACTGCTCCATGGTGTTTTTCACGTTCTACTTTACATTATTTCATCATATGGCATGTTTTTAAGACATGTTGAAAAAATGTCATTTTTTTCGACATAGTATACTATGACGTTTTTTTGGACAAAATTCATGATAATTTTCTTTTTCAAAGAAAACTGCTCTATAATGTTTTTCACAGCCTACTTTACGTTACTTCATTATGTGGCATGTTTCTATGACATGTTGAAAAAATTCCGTTTTTTTTCGATGAAGTATAGTATGACAAAGGGCCGCGAGCTGGAATCGAACCCAGGCCTCTGCATTGGAGACCAGCTCCTATACGTGGTTCATCTGCTTAACCCGTTGAGCTACACAGGGACCCAGATGGTGTGTTTTTACGACATGTTAAAAAAATGTCATTTTTTCGACATACTATACTATGACGTTTTTTTGGACAAAATTCATGATAATTTTCTCTTTCAAAGAAAACTGCTCTATGGTGTTTTTCACGTTCTACTTTACATTATTTCATCATATGGCATGTTTATATGACATGTTGAAAAAATGTCATTTTTTTCGACACACTATACTATGACGTTTTTTTGGACAAAATTCATGATAATTTTCTTTTTCAAAGAAAACTGCTCTATAATGTTTTTCACATTCTACTTTACATTATTTCATCATATGGCATGTTTTTATGACATGTTGAAAAAATGTCTTTTTTTCGACATAGTATAGTATGACTTTTTTTGGACAAAATTCATGATAATTTTTTTTCAAAGAAAACTGCTCCATGGTGTTTTTCACGTTCTACTTTACATTATTTCATCATATGGCATGTTTTTAAGACATGTTGAAAAAATGTCATTTTTTTCGACATAGTATACTATGACGTTTTTTTGGAAAAAATTCATGATAATTTTCTTTTTCAAAGAAAACTGCTCTATAATGTTTTTCACATTCTACTTTACATTATTTCATCATATGGCATGTTTTTATGACATGTTGAAAAAATGTCTTTTTTTTCGACATAGTATAGTATGACTTTTTTTGGACAAAATTCATGATAATTTTTTTTCAAAGAAAACTGCTCCATGGTGTTTTTCACGTTCTACTTTACATTATTTCATCATATGGCATGTTTTTAAGACATGTTGAAAAAATGTCATTTTTTTCGACATAGTATACTATGACGTTTTTTTGGACAAAATTCATGATAATTTTCTTTTTCAAAGAAAACTGCTCTATAATGTTTTTCACAGCCTACTTTACGTTACTTCATTATGTGGCATGTTTCTATGACATGTTGAAGAAATTCCGTTTTTTTTCGATGAAGTATAGTATGACAAAGGGCCGCGAGCTGGAATCGAACCAAGGCCTCTGCATTGGAGACCAGCTCCTATACGTGGTTCACCTGCTTAACCCGTTGAGCTACACAGGTACCCAGATGGTGTGTTTTTACGACATGTTAAAAAAATGTCATTTTTTCGACATAGTATACTATGACGTTTTTTTGGACAAAAGTCATGATAATTTTCTTTTCAAAGAAAACTGCTCTATGGTGTTTTCACGTTCTACTTTACATTATTTCATCATATGGCATGTTTTTAAGACATGTTGAAAAAATGTCATTTTTTCGACACACTATACTATGACGTTTTTTTGGACAAAATTCATGATAATTTTCTTTTTCAAAGAAAACTGCTCTATAATGTTTTTCACATTCTACTTTACATTATTTCATCATATGGCATGTTTTTATGACATGTTTAAAAAATGTCTTTTTTTCGACATAGTATACTATGACGTTTTTTGGACAAAATTCATGATAATTTTTTTTCAAAGAAAACTGCTCCATGGTGTTTTTCACGTTCTACTTTACATTATTTCATCATATGGCATGTTTTTAAGACATGTTGAAAAAATGTCATTTTTTCGACATAGTATACTATGACGTTTTTTTGGACAAAATTCATGATAATTTTCTTTTTCAAAGAAAACTGCTCTATGGTGTTTTTCACGTTCTACTTTACATTATTTCATCATATGGCATGTTTTTAAGACATGTTGAAAAAATGTCATTTTTTTCGACATAGTATACTATGACGTTTTTTGGACAAAATTCATGATAATTTTCTTTTTCAAAGAAAACTGCTCTATAATGTTTTTCACATTCTACTTTACATTATTTCATCATATGGCATGTTTTTATGACATGTTGAAAAAATGTCTTTTTTTTCGACATAGTATAGTATGACGTTTTTTGGACAAAATTCATGATAATTTTCTTTTTCAAAGAAAACTGCTCTATAATGTTTTTCACATTCTACTTTACATTATTTCATCATATGGCATGTTTTTATGACATGTTGAAAAAATGTCTTTTTTTTTCGACATAGTATAGTATGACTTTTTTTGGACAAAATTCATGATAATTTTTTTCAAAGAAAACTGCTCCATGGTGTTTTTCACGTTCTACTTTACATTATTTCATCATATGGCATGTTTTTAAGACATGTTGAAAAAATGTCATTTTTTTCGACATAGTATACTATGACGTTTTTTTGGACAAAATTCATGATAATTTTCTTTTTCAAAGAAAACTGCTCTATAATGTTTTTCACAGCCTACTTTACGTTACTTCATTATGTGGCATGTTTCTATGACATGTTGAAGAAATTCCGTTTTTTTCGATGAAGTATAGTATGACAAAGGGCCGCGAGCTGGAATCGAACCCAGGCCTCTGCATTGGAGACCAGCTCCTATACGTGGTTCACCTGCTTAACCCGTTGAGCTACACAGGGACCCAGATGGTGTGTTTTTACGACATGTTAAAAAAATGTCATTTTTTCGACATAGTATACTATGACGTTTTTTTGGACAAAATTCATGATAATTTTCTTTTTCAAAGAAAACTGCTCTATAATGTTTTTCACGGCCGACTTTACATTACTTCATTTTGTGGCATGTTTCTATGACATGTTGAAAAAATTCCATTTATTTCAACGTAGTATAGTATGACGAAGGGCCGCGAGCTGGAATCGAACCCAGGCCTCTGCATTGGAGACCAGCTCCTATACGTGGTTCACCTGCTTAACCCGTTGAGCTATACAGATGGTGTGTTTTTACGACATGTTAAAAAATGTCATTTTTTCGACATACTATACTATGACGTTTTTTTGGACAAAATTCATGATAATTTTTTTTCAAAGAAAACTGCTCCATGGTGTTTTTCACGTTCTACTTTACATTATTTCATCATATGGCATGTTTTTATGACATGTTGAAAAAATTTCATTTTTTTCGACATAGTATACTATGACGTTTTTTTGGACAAAATTCATGATAATTTTCTTTTTCAAAGAAAACTGCTCTATAATGTTTTTCACAGCCTACTTTACGTTACTTCATTATGTGGCATGTTTCTATGACATGTTGAAGAAATTCCGTTTTTTTTTGACGAAGTATAGTATGACAAAGGGCCGCGAGCTGGAATCGAACCCAGGCCTCTGCATTGGACACCAGCTCCTATACGTGGTTCACCTGCTTAACCCGTTGAGCTACACAGGGACCCAGATGGTGTGTTTTTACGACATGTTAAAAAATGTCGTTTTTTCGACATACTATACTATGACGTTTTTTGGACAAAATTCATGATAATTTTCTTTTTCAAAGAAAACTGCTCTATAGTGTTTTTTCACGTTCTACTTTACATTATTTCATCATATGGCATGTTTTTATGACATGTTGAAAAAGTGTCATTTTTTTTCGACATAGTATACTATGACGTTTTTGGACAAAATTCATGATAATTTTCTTTTCAAAGAAAACTGCTCTATAATGTTTTTCACGGCCTACTTTACGTTACTTCATTATGTGGCATGTTTCTATGACATGTTGAAAAAATTCCGTTTTTTTCAACGAAGTATAGTATGACAAAGGGTCGCGAGCTGGAGTCGAACCCAGGCTTCTGCATTGGACACCAGCTCCTATACGTGGTTCACCTGCTTAACCCGTTGAGCTACACAGATGGTGTGTTTTTACGACATGTTAAAAAAATGTCATTTTTTCGACATACTATACTATGACGTTTTTTTGGGTAAAATTCATGATAATTTTTTTTCAAAGAAAACTGCTCTGCAGTGTTTTCACGTTCTACTTTACATTATTTCATCATATGGCATGTTTCTATGAAATGTTAAAAAAAATGTCTTTTTTTTTGACATAGTATAGTATGACGTTTTTTTGGACAAAATTCATGACAATTTCTTTTTCAAAGAAAACTGCTCTATGGTGTTTTTCACGGCCTACTTTACGTTACTTCATTATGTGGCATGTTTCTATGACATGTTGAAAAAATTCCATTTTTTTCGAGGTAGTATAGTATGACAAAGGGCTGCGAGCTGGAATCGAACTCAGGCCTCTGTGTCAGAGACCAGCTCCTATATGTGGTTTACCTGCTTAACCCATTGAGCTACACAGGCACCCAGATGGTGTGTTTTTACGACATGTTGAAAAAATGTCATTTTTTTCGACATAGTATACTATGACGTTTTTTTGGACAAAATTCATGATAATTTTCTTTTTCAAAGAAAACTGCTCTATGGTGTTTTTCACGTTCTACTTTACATTATTTCATCATATGGCATGTTTTTATGACATGTTGAAAAAATGTCTTTTTTTTTCGACATAGTATAGTATGACTTTTTTTGGACAAAATTCATGATAATTTTTTTTCAAAGAAAACTGCTCCATGGTGTTTTTCACGTTCTACTTTACATTATTTCATCATATGGCATGTTTTAAGACATGTTGAAAAAATGTCTTTTTTTTTCGACATAGTATAGTATGACTTTTTTTGGACAAAATTCATGATAATTTTCTTTTTCAAAGAAAACTGCTCTATAATGTTTTTCACATTCTACTTTACATTATTTCATCATATGGCATGTTTTTATGACATGTTGAAAAATGTCTTTTTTTTCGACATAGTATAGTATGACTTTTTTGGACAAAATTCATGATAATTTTTTTTCAAAGAAAACTGCTCCATGGTGTTTTTCACGTTCTACTTTACATTGTTTCATCATATGGCATGTTTTTAAGACATGTTGAAAAAATGTCATTTTTTTCGACATACTATACTATGACGTTTTTTTGGACAAAATTCATGATAATTTTCTTTTTCAAAGAAAACTGCTCTATAATGTTTTTCACATTCTACTTTACGTTACTTCATTATGTGGCATGTTTCTATGACATGTTGAAAAAATTCCGTTTTTTTTCGATGAAGTATAGTATGACAAAGGGCCGCGAGCTGGAATCAAACCCAGGCCTCTGCATTGGAGACCAGCTCCTATATGTGGTTCATCTGCTTAACCCGATGAGCTACACAGGGACCCAGATGGTGTGTTTTTACGACATGTTAAAAAAATGTCATTTTTTCGACATAGTATACTATGACGTTTTTTTGGACAAAATTCATGATAATTTTCTTTTTCAAAGAAACTGCTCTATGGTGTTTTTCACGTTCTGCTTTACATTATTTCATCATATGGCATGTTTTTAAGACATGTTGAAAAAATGTCATTTTTTTCGACACACTATACTATGACGTTTTTTTGGACAAAATTCATGATAATTTTCTTTTTCAAAGAAAACTGCTCTATAATGTTTTTCACGGCCTACTTTACGTTACTTCATTTTGTGGCATGTTCTATGACATGTTGAAAAAATTCCATTTATTTTCAACGTAGTATAGTATGACGAAAGGCCGCGAGCTGGAGTCGAACCCAGGCCTCTGCATTGGAGACCAGCTCCTATACGTGGTTCACCTGCTTAACCCGTTGAGCTATACAGATGGTGTGTTTTTACGACATGTTAAAAAATGTCATTTTTTCGACATACTATACTATGACGTTTTTTTGGACAAAATTCATGATAATTTTTTTCAAAGAAAACCGCTCTGTAGTGTTTTTCATGGTAGCAGCCACCTGGACAGCCAATAGGAACACAGCTTACTGAAGTCCAGAGGGCTGGCTTAGTGAAGGAAATTTAGTTTAAAGTTGAAGCAGAAAGTTCACAAAGAAAGTTGAAAACCACCTTCTGATCCCTGAAATCTCTGAGTTTTCACACAAAGAACACCTGAACATGTGAGACTGGTTCTATAGTAGAACCTTCACTGTAAAAATAGTATGTCAAGGAGCTCTTGGTTTTTACCGACATTTCTGAGTCAAAAGCTGCTGTTTGAACACAGATACCTTCACATGCATCCACAAACCTTTTTAATAAAGTAAAATAAAAAATAAAATGCATCCACAAACCTCTCAGCACTCAAACACCCACAGACAGGCGGCCGGCCGGGCCGAGTCTCGGCGTCATCCTCAGACCCACGAGTCGGGGAGTCGGTGAACTTGTTGGTCTGGTTTGAAGGCCTCCGTGTGGTCCAGTAGAAATCCATGTAGTCGGTGTTGGCTTTAAACTGCAACGACTGGCCAGCATCAGGTGGACGGCTCGTCCTCGTAGGACTCCTCCTGTAGCCTTGAGGGGACCACAGGAACATTCAGTAGCTGTTGAGTTCTTCCTGTCAGGCTCATGGTAGAACGGCTCTGAAGTATCTCGTACTCGTCTTATCTGGAACAATCTAACAGCCTAAGCTGTAACAGCGGTGTAAAGAAGCAACACACAGGCATAGGTTAGGACTCAAACTAGATTTATTTTAGAAAACAAATCAACTTAGAGGCATTTGTTCACATGTGGCTGAATAGGAGGCCGTCCAATCAGGTTCCAGGTCTTCACTCTGTAGGTTGCTTGTTTGGTGAGAGTCTTGGACCTCCATCAGCTGACGTGGATGTTTGATGGTCTTCCTCTCCAGTGCCAGATGATTCATCTATGAATTCTGCAGCTACAGACTGAAATGATTTGATTCCTGTTCCATCTGATGATGTTCAGAGCTCACCTTGAATGCTGCCGTCTGCTGTCTGATAGTTTTCCTCGTTGTCGTCTTCAATAAAGTCTTTTCCTCGTGTCAGGATGTGGTAAGACTCTTTCTCAGTCGCTGCAGACGTCCCTGATCGGTGCATCTCCAGAGAAGAAACAGAAAAACTGGTCACTGCTTCAGCATCAAACGCTCTCTAGCACTGAGAGTGTTTCAGGAATTCATTCATTGTGTTTGTGAACTTTGAAGGAGCAGAAACTTTACAGCTGCCAAAGATATGAGCTCCAATTCCGGATGTTTTAGACAGTGAAGTTCATCAACTTAAAACTTGATGTTTGCTGATAACTCTCATTAAATTACTGAAGAAATCTAAGATAAAAACGTGTAAACTCTCAGGCAGCTTTTGTTAGTTTGTCTATAATTCTGTCATCATGTTGTGGAACCAGGACTCTGCAGAAGTTCCTTCAATCACATACTTGTGTGTTTCAGGTTTGAACGTGCAGAAGAGAATTAGAAAGGAGGGATTTGAATTTTTAAATCAGTCCAGTAAAGATCTGGAGTAAAAATGATTGAAATCAGTCAGTCGACCAATCACAGCTCCACATCTGCTGATGACCACTTCCAGTCTCAGAAAATGAAAAAACAGACCTTTTCTCCTTTCTGTCTCTTACCGATTTTATTTTTTGTTATTCTAAATATAAAATGAAAATCAAAGCATTTTTATAATGTCATATATCCCTTTTTGATCATGAAAAGGAAAAACGCCTTGTATTCCCATTTTAACTTTTGTACTTTAAAAGGAAAATCAAGTAACCTCTCGTTTTTTGTTTTTCATACCTGTTTCAGAACAGAAAATCCAATTGCAGAATATACACGGACAGACCTGCTTAGAACAAATGCTGCTTTACAGGAGAACGTAGGAGGTTCTCAGTCATCCACGCTTTAATCACTGGAAGAGTTTTAAACTGAAGGAGTCGTTAAAGAGCTTTGATTTGTACAAGATTCCATCAAAAGCCCTAGTTTCTCCAGATATCCTGTGCTATGTCCACCCACTGTGCTTGGTAAACCTCAGGAATATTCTGCTGACACGCTGCTGCAGTATAACCTGTAACCTTCTGCTGATCCTGTAGAAAATACAAAATAACAGGCAGCCGTTCAGAAACATCCAACAAAGTTCATGGTGTTCATGTAGCAGACCGACCTGTACTGTTCAGTCCGAACAGAAGTGTGCCTGCAGGCCACTGTCAGTCTGCACCGGTCTGGACAACTCTGTAGCTCAACCCATAAAACAAGTTCTGTAGTCCCGACACGGCTGCCACTGGTTTGAGTCCGACCCATGGCCATTTACTGCATGTTTTCTCCCCACGTTTCTGGCCAAAAAAACCTCTTAAAATAAATTAAAGTCTGCATCGATCTATGTTCACAGGAGCATGAAGGGCCTAAACTGCATCCTCTGGAATTTTCTAATGAAATCAAACTGACTTGAAACCAGTTTCATAGTTGGGTTCTAATGGAACTCTGATACTTTAGCACCGATTAACCCATTCAGCAGTTCTGATGAAGCATTAGGGGGAAACGTGTTGCTCAGTGGATGTTAGTAGAAGGTCACCAGAGCGGCAATCACAAACTGCAAAAACACATTTGAACATTTGGTTTTGTGAAGACAAGCAGATGGCATATATGTTAATTACAGAGATTTACTCATACTATAGGTGGGTTTTATTGGACAGTCATCATGTTTGCATGCTTTATGCTAAGCTAATGCATACAGACATGCACCCATCTTCTCTTCCAACTCCTGATGAGAGAAATGAGCGTTTTTCCAGAATATTAACTCTTGCTTTAACTAGACGTCAGTGGCGTTACTCCAAACTTGTAGTTTCATTTACAAGATACGAGCAGCTAAAAGCGTTCTCTCATCTACCAGCCGTTTAAACAGCTACTTTCTAACAGTTTCACACCTGGAGCTACCTTCAGTTAGCTGACAGGTAGGACGGCTGTGGTTTTCTGAGCAGCAGCCAACAGATCTCTGCTGTTGCCACCCTGGTTTGTTTCCCTTCACTAAAAACATGTAGAACAGATCTGCATTTAAAAGTGAAACAGAAGAACACATCTCATGCTATTGTTGGTTTGATTTCTGCACTTGTTTTCTAAAGAAATGACTCAATACCAGAGCCAGTGGTTGTTTAAGGTGGATGTCAGACTTGGAATCAGATCGAGTCGTTTTTATGCTCACTCTTTCTCATATTCATTGCTTCCATTGTAAATCGTGATGAACAGAGATTCTGCTGTCGCTGTTCGCACACATAGACACACAATAGAGAACACACATCTCAGCTTAGAGATGGTCTTTTTCATAGCGGCGTTGGAAATGGCTTATGGCTGTCTGGCTGACCAAGTGTGCTGATTCGGGTAGATAGGCTTTGTAAGAGACAGAGTAGCGAACAAGTGCGAGGAAGGCCTCTTTCTCTTCCTCTCCATCTCCTTTTCTTTTGAGTAGCGTTTTGCCAAGAGGAGAAGCCAAGTTGGTTTCCTGATCGTCGTGTCTCCCCCTCACTAAGGCTGATGTGACTGCAGGGCCTTTCAATGGGAGCTTTATCTGGAGATCCACGTCTCCTCCGCCTCTCCTCGCTCTGTTTTCTTGGTTGTTTTGGTGAAAGCCTGTTAGCTTCGGTGTGTTGAAGGAAAGCAGCGTTTGTTTCTGTTCCTTCTCGGCTCTTTTTGCTGCTTTGTTCCTGAACCTTCCATCGCTGCTGAGTTCTCGTCTCAATTCAGAAACTTTACCGAACGTCTATCAAGATGGTCAATGTGTGACGTCCGAATGAGCAGAAACCCACGCTCACGTACATTTAGCTGTTCACACAAACCTTTAATAGAGCTTAGATGGATTCTACAGGCAGAAATCTGAGAAAATGCCTGCAGTGCTGCCAGAAAATATAGTAATGAACACCCAGAGCAGCTCAGTGGGAAAAAACATGGAAATATTCACCTTCAAACCACTAATACTCCTAAAACTACTCATACTTCTACTTTATAGGCAACATAATAGCCATAATAATGGTAAATGGTCTGTATTTATATAGCGCTTTACTATACCTGCAAGGTACCCAAAGCACTTTACATGATACGTCACATTCACACACTGATGGTAGAAGCTGCCATGCAAGGCGCTAACCACGACCCACCAGGAGCAATTAGGGGTTCGGTGTCTTGCTCAGGGACACCTCGACATGAGCACAACAGGCCAAGGATCAAACCAGCAACCTTCCAGTTACAAGACGGCCGCTCTACCCACTGAGCCATACCACCATAATAAGCTTAATTTATAGCTAAAGTCCCTCACTAAAAAAATCAGGAATAGAAAAGAAAACACAGTAACACTGACACAGATTAGGGATGTACACAACAGTTTAGATTCTGTAGGTACTTTAGCTTCATGGTTCAGTTAAAATGTGTTCCTTTTGGATCCTTCCATCTCAGATTATTCAGCTGAAATTTTATGGCATAAAATATGGATATTTAGAGAGATATTTGTGAAATTTCAGCTTGATATGTCAAATAGTTATTCAGATATTTTCACCAGTAAAATTTCCGTCAGCCCTCAGTAAGCCTGAGTTTCAATCACAACATCTCAGGAACTATTAGAGGTAAAAGCCATGTTCACATGAACATATGATAGTTTTTATCTTGATCCTTTGTGTGTTTTTAGAAGATCCTCTGAGGAGCAGAAACAGTGGATGTGATTCCAGCTTCAGTGAGCGACGAGCAGAAAAGATCCAGACATTAACAGACCCTCCAGCCTCAGCACAGTGAGTCACATGTGCATGTGCACGTATGTGCGTGCACGTATGTGAGCGTTTAAACTGTACATGTGTGTGTTTGAGAAGAGCTCATACAAACCAAAGCAGTTTATCACATACTGGTCTGTTTTCATGATGTCTGCTTTTAAACTAGTGGAAGAAAACATCTAAAATACATATTTAGTGTTTATTTACTGCATTTTCCTCTGTTTGCGTCTGTAGATTTTCATTATATAGGGTTAGGGTTATCTATAAAACGTTCCTCGTTCTCGTATGCTGAGCCACAAATTCAGCGGCACCAGACTAGGTTTTATTTCCACCTGTTCTAAAGATTTTTACACAAAACTTGGTTTATATGTGAACCATAGCCTTATTTAAAGAACATTTTACTTCTAAAAACTCGGTAAAATAGTTCTTTTCTGGCTGTTGACTGTATTTTCTGATTTATAGAGTCATAAAAAAGGACATTCAGAATTTTTCCCTTCTGTAAATGAATGCAAATTAGTTCAGATTTAGATAGATGGCTTTATTTAAACGGAACATTTCAGAAAACTTGAAGCACAAAAGAAATTGTTCTTAATGTAATCAGAAAACTTGAAGCACAAAAGAAATTGTTCTTAATGTAAGTTATCAAATGGAGAAGTTTCACAGTGATTTCTGAATTTATTACTGCTTTCTCCTGTAGTGTCTTTCTTTAACTTTGTTTTAGTGTCACTGAGTCTGTTCCATCTTATTATTACGGATAGATGTTTCAGTCTTATTTTCTATTCCTTTAGTAGTTGGAACAAGTTGTGAACTCATTTTGCTTTTATTTTGTTCAAACAGTTTCTTATTTAGACGTCCAGCAGCATCGTTATCGTGTGTTTATCATCTGGAGTCAGTTCCATATTCCGTCTCTCCAGCAGCTCTGCTTTTAGAATCTAACTACTGACTGAAATGAGCTTCTCAGAGTTCCCTTCCTAGTTTCTATCTTTGGTTTGGTGCTGAGCAGGTAAAGTGACTTTTTTAGTGAAAAATCTGTCATCTGAGGCTAAAGCTGTACCTCTGAGAGCTGTTAGAAGGTCATTTGGTATGCAATTACTGTAAAATGATGATTTTAGCCGCTTTAATTATAAAACACGATATTGAGCTCCGCCTGCTACTTTTAACCGTACATGTCCTCTCCCACTGCGACTCGCTTTGTCCTTTTATGAGTTATATGAGAGCGTCTGTGGCCAAATGACCCATCTGCAGCCTAAAGCCTCCTCCCTGTGACATTTCAAATGGCAGAGCCTCATCAGTTCCGGTTCTTACGCTTCCTCAGTCGAACCCGGAGTCCGTCTCCTCCTCGCCTCCAGAGTGCAGAAGAAAGTCCCTGTTTCAGAGCGATTGTTTAATACGAGCGTCTACATGAATGACACACACTCAGATACAGCCATCCACGTCTCTATTATTATGGGATGGGGGTGGAGGGGCATTCCTTGTAACATATTGGAGTATTTATATGGGATTTGTGTGCATTAGATAAAAAGGCGCTCTTGTTCTTTTCATCCTCGTCGGCTTTTCATGGCTGTTTGACTGTAACACTGATGACTCTCCCCACCTCCACCCTAAGCCCCTCCATCCACCCCAAATCCTCTCCTATCGGCCAATTTAAACAAGCCGCGTCCGCAGAGAGAGAGAGATGCTGTGTCCTAAGCTCTTTTTAAAAACAGTAAAAGGACGAGAGGAGGAGAAAAAAGAAAAGTGCTAAAGAGGGTTAGGGCGATTTGGCAGCCGGCAGCCCGGCGTCCTACCCCAGGTCTTCCCCTGCACCGCTGACGGGAGGCTAAGAAAGCAGATCCCCCAAACCTCCCTACAGAAATGGCCACAGAGAGGAAGAGACAAAGCTGCTGCCTTTCTACCACACATTCCCCTCCTTTCAGAACAGTTTTATGTGAACCCCCCTTCCCCTTTTGTAATCTGGTCTCCGATGAAGTTCATTGTTTCTCTGTGAAGCCAACGCAGCTTAGCGGAGATGGAGTAGGGGAGGCTTATAGTGCCGCCGTTTCTCCTGTTTGGCTCACCCAGCAAAAGAGCAGAGAAAGAGAGGGGAGGGAGCACAATGGCAGTTTGGGGGCTCCTCGCCGATCCCCGCATTCCCCAAATCCGACTCTGTGCTGCGGAGAAGTGAGAGAACGAGACGGAAATCTGGGAAGCATCCCAACGTTCCCTTTGATGGCTGCTGCCTCGCACTTGGTCCTCCGTCAGAGAGGAGGATGGAGGATGGAGGATGTTCTCCTCAGTGGAGGCCAAGTTAATGTGATGCTGGACAGCCGTGGAACAGCTGACAGATTCATTTCTGTTTATTTTAGATCCATGTCCACATCTGTCAACAGGAAGCACTTTGGTGAAAGACAGTCTATCAAACCCCATACTGGATTCCCAAACAGAAACACTAGTTTCCAGTAAATCAACGTACTGATATAAAATGTGTTATCTGCAGCTAAGTGTGGCTAAACTGTGAGCTGACGTGTAACTGAAATGTAAAAAAGATGACGAGTTCAACAAACATGAGAGAAAAAGAAATGGTTCAGTTTATGACTAATTATATCTATGATCAATGATGGAGATTGTTGAGGATTTAGTGGCTGATTAAAGACTAATCATGTCAACCTTTTACTACAATATGATTGTTATTCCATGTTTTCCATTAAACTCCCACTTTATCCATGTTCTAGCATAACTGCACAAGGGTTTTCTAACCATCAATGAGCCTTTCAGCACCATTAGCTAACACAATGTAGCATTAGAACACAGGAGTGATGGTTGCTGGAATGTTCTCTGTACCCCTATGGAGATATTCCATTAAAATCAGCTGTTTACAGATAGAATAGTCATTTACCACATTAACTATGTCTACACTGGATTTATCATTCATTTAATGGTATCTTCATTGGAAAAAAATTGCTTTTCTTTCTAAAATAAGGACATTTCTACGTGATCCCAGACTTTTAAACGGTGGTGATGTTGATCTCTCAGAGCTCCTTCTTAGATCTCGTTGAGTCCAAACCTCGGTGGATCAGAGCTGGTTTGTTTCCACATGAAGGACCGACAGCGTTTCATTCTGGGGTGATCTTAAAGTTCAGGTTCATTAATAATCTGTTCTACCTGTGTTTAATGGATGGACCTAACTTGTGATTTCTAAACTAAAGGACAGATATTTCTGCTGTTTGTCCTTCAGTGCTGATGGAGGAACCAATCAGAGGAGACCACAGATGGAGACCATCCATGTGACCATCAGCCCAAAGTCCTCAGGACTCTGAGACAAACAGGTGTGTAAGAATCACAATAGAAGTTTACAGGTAAGCAGCTGTAAACTGAGAGGTTAATAACTGCTGATGATGCTTTGATCACAGCTGAAACACCCAGGTCTGTCTGCAGCTTTAACCCTCCAGAACATCAACTTTCCTGTGAATTTGCCTTTTACTATTTAAAGAAGAGTTGAAAATAATCTTTCCTTTTGGTTTCACTCTTTTTCATTGCATATTCAGGATGAGTTTGATTACTGAAAGAAATCTTCATTTTACACTTAGAAAACCTAAAGAATTGCATGTGGTTTCATCTTCTGACTGGAATTAATTTCCTCCATGCTGCCGTTAATTCCCATCCAGCTTCCCGCTAACAGCAGCTCTAGCAGCTGATGGAGAGAGTCGGCCCATTATCATAAATCACAGCTACTAATGTTCAGCATGTCGGTTTCAGGCCACGTTTTAAGCCCTGCAGCAATTCTCCGCGACATTCGGTCTGTTTTATTCTCCAAACGTAGCCTGAGTTGCTCTGCTCTCAGATGTCTGAGATGACTAACTGGTCTTAGGAAAAAACACCCATTAAGAAAACATCACTTCTTCTTCCTCCTCTCCTCCATCCTGCTCTCTTCCATTTTAATAATCCATTTTTCAGTGATTAGCAATTGTCTCGGCACCAAATCGCTGTCATTTGATAATCCGGACTGTAGGCTATTGAGGGAATTTGCATCAGCGTTTTAAATATCTGTATAAGGCACGGCGGGGTTTTAATGTCAATCATAACCTTATTAACGCGGGGCTCAGAGCGGAGAGATTCGCCATGAGTGACAACGGTTTACATTCGTTAAAACCCAGAAGCAGGCGACGTGTCCGACCTACTGAGCGAGCGTTGTAACCTGTTCAGGCGTTCAGCCGTGTGTTTGGGAGCTGCAGGGCTGACGTGTGCGATTATGTGTGTCTAATGTTTGGTTGTTGAACTTGTTTAAAGAGCCACGGCTGCTTACAGGAAACACTAACAGCTCCAACATCTTCTGTCGCTTGTTTGCTCAGCAGGAAGCCGTGGAGCTGAACAGAGACGGAGAGAAACGTAAGTTCACCCAACATCTAGAACATCTGCTGTAATACTGCAGGTCAAACGTGGGAACAGGAGAAAAAACTGAATCATACTAAACAAAAATGTCTTTATCTGGAAACTATTGAAGTTGCTTGTATTAGCATGTCAAGCACTCCATAAACTCTTACTAAAGGCTTAACATCAGTAATAGATTTATGAGCAATATCAGGATGCTATTTATCAGTTATTAGAATTTATTGCTGTGTTTTACTACACCATGTAACCACTTTATTTATGCTGCTCTGCCATAAATCCAGCCTGTAGAAACTCGATAGTGTTCACTTTTTGCTAAAACCTTAACATATTTCCTAATACAAATATTAAAGAGGCAGAATATCAGAAACACTATAAATAAATAACATCGAATAGAATATAACACAGTCCTGATCACTGTTTAGTTGAAATAAATCCAAACCCCCCAGGACCACCTCAAAACCGTCTTACTGTGCAATACGGACTATTCTAATGTGCAATATCACACTGACCATGCACTTTTATTCTTTTATACTGTTTTAACTTATCCTTTTTATTACATGTATCTTGCGCTGATGGAGATGCTCTAAATCTCATTGTACTTGTGTATAGTGACAATAAAGGCATTCTGTTCTAAATGTTACAGGCATCATAAATAAACGTAGACTGATTGTTTCAGATGTACCTAATAAAGTGGAACCTGGTTGTATATTCTCATTTATTATCTCAGTTACATCTGACCACAAATTTATCATAAAAATGCTAATATGCTGCTTTTAAAAGCAAAGTGGAGGTCAAAGCGTTAATTCTTAGATTTATCTGACTTTCAGCTCATACGTAACATTCAGTAAATAAATTAAAAACTGAACTCAAACTGTGACGAGGAGTCAGAAGTAAATGAAGCTTTTAGATTCATGAGCAGAACAAAATGCTGCCATACTTCATACAGTTATAGAATATTACAGCTGAGACTCTTCAGGACATTAAATGTGTTATTATATTGTGTTTGCTGCAGCGTTTAGTGGATTCATCGATCAGATTAGAAACTTCATTTGATGTCTTCTTAATTATGAGGATTTGCTGCTTGTTGTTAATTGGATGAAAGCAGCAACAAACGACCCCTCTGGACTGGTTTTAGAACAGTTAATTGATTAATCCAGAGAATAATCTGGAGATGAATCAATAATGAAAGCCATCAGTAACAGACACAGATATTCAGATTGTTGTCAAAGGAAAGCAGAACCAGCGGTGGATCCAGAGGATGACTTTGACTGTTTTGTCTTTAGATTTATATAATATTCAGATTATTAAAGGGAATGTTTGTGTTTTTTCTCTTTCAGGATGATGAAGACTCTGGGATGCTTCGACTGGTTCATTTAGGAACGGTTTAAAACGAACCAACAGAAGAGTTTATGAAGTTCAGACTGCTGCATGTAAAACACCTGAATTATTATCTGTCAGAGGATCAGAAATCAGTGTTTCTTTTTAGACCTGTCTTTGTGCACCTGACTTCCATCCACAACATTTTCTGTCTGAAGAACCAGAGTTCCAGCGACAGAAAATGTTTTAAACCATTAATCAGCCTGAAAAAATAAAGACTGCATTATACTGACTGATAGTGTGTGTGTGTGTGTGTGTGTGTGTGTGTGTGTGTGTGTGTGTGTGCTGGCTGAGATTACGGGCCACAGTTTTATTCATGAACAGGAGCCAAGCAGCGCCTTTAAAGCGTCGCAGCCTTTCCTGAACAGCAGCCACAGCCGTGTCAGAGCTGTCGACGCTGCGCTCAGCCACTAATCTGACAGCGCCGCGGAGCCCTAATCCCTCACTGTATCGTAATCTATTTACTTTGCATTCTAAGAGGATTTCCACCAAAAAATATACAAGAAGCGATGTTGGAAATGGACAGAAGATCAGCGAGGATGCTTTCTGCTCCCTTTTTTTTTGTTTTGTTAGCTGTTAAAAAAATCATTGTATGTTTTTTGGGGAGTCAATCCCCTGCGAAAGGGACGGGTGAAAGGAATTACATTTGTGACTGATACTAATACTTCTCTTATGTAAACATCAGAATGTTCCATTTCCCTTCTGATGATACAGTCACACTGCAGAGGCTGCTGGAGATAAGTGGCATCTGTCGTTGCCTTTAGAGCATCTCTTGACACGTTTATAATTTACAAACCAAGGCTGCATTATCTCCTGATTGTTTGATTTGACAGCTCCAATAAAAGCTGCAAAATTGCTTAACAGGCAGAGCCGGAGTTCCTCCCCTCTCTGCTGGCCTCCACAGCAGCAAACAGCCAAAGCTCAGAATACAAACGAAATTTCATAATACAGAAAACAAAGTAGGAGACCCAGTGCTCTCCTCAGTTACCCTTTAAGCAATTATGTCAGCTTTGTGAAATCCTAAATAGTCGTGCTTCATTTAAAATGTGGCCAGCAGCCGCCTCCCACTCCAATCTCTCCATCGAGATGACTTGCAGAGATCGGCTTATTAGTGGTATTAACATACTGCGCGGCGTGCTGGAGCTGTGAAACGGCCTTGTTAACATTTGGAAATGAATCAAGCCTCCAGCACTTGCTATTATCCAGGTTATCTGCCTCTTTTCTCTCCTCTGTGCAACAGCTGTGCAGCGTTTCTGCAGAGGCCTCATCACATCTAATGATGCTCTGATTGCACCGACAGTGTGGCCTCAGGGCCAGCTTCTATCATTTATAGGTTTGTTTCTCATCTCCACCAGTCAATCCCTAAAACATTATAGACAAACATGTCAGGACCGTTAAAGACATCAAACACTCATTTACCTGCAGCTCAGAGTGTCTGGAAGCTTCTCATTCCCTGGAAAAATGACAGAACACTTCAGTTTGTCTCAGTTATCAGTTCTCAAATGGGTGAATGAGATGCATGAAGATAACACTGCAATTATTTCATCAGGAAAAAGTTCTTCATTAGAGTTCATCACATCTGTAGAGAATATCAGCCGATTCCTGGAGACAAACAGCATCAGATGTTCTGATTAGAACAAACTATTTTAGCTCAGAGAGGAACATGAAGACTGAACGCTGTTCTCATGGTCAGATGTTCTTATTGTTCTGTTTATGGTTCTGGACAATTCAGAGCTTTTTAAAAACAAAAATCTACTTTTACATCATTTTTATCAGACAGATGCTTCGTGATTTTGACTAATTCTGTGAGACTTTCTTCTAAAGTCTGGCACCAACTGCTGCTGATTCTTCTGCTTTTGTGATTAAATGCTGAAGATTTTCTGTGTTTGTGAAAAGTGTTGATTGTTCAGCAGCTCCACCTTAAAAATACCCTGAAGGCCCGTTAGGATTTAACTTCCTGTGGATTTAACTGTTTTTCCAGCAGATCTCTGGATCTTATTTGGGTCAAAATTACTTTTTTTTCTTCTATATTTTTAGTGTAATTTAATCTAAGCCTACACACATACAAACACCCACACACTGCACCATCATAACTCATGTCTTTCAATAGATAATAATAAACAAAAGAAATAGAAATCAGTAAATAAGAAAATGTAGAGAAGAATTTTAAACTAGGTAAGTAAATCATTAGAATCATAATATCACTAAATAGGTTATTTTCAGCAGGTCTCATGCTCCTCTCTGTCAGCATGTAAGCTTCCCAGTCTGTTGAACTCTTTTCCTTTGCCCTTGGTGATAGAAGTCAGTCGTTCTAGTCCGATGCAACTCAGCAGTTCCTTTGTCCAACGTAGGAGCGTCCGTACTTTTCCGACACACTGCAACAGCTCTCCTGGCCTGGAAGAGTCCAAAATCCAGCATTTGTGTCTGGTTTGATGTAAATGGAAAGTCCTCCAAATAGATCGGTTATCAGATAACGGTTATCTCAGTTTGGCACTTGGGGGTACACTAATTTTAAACATTTCTGATAGACATATGAAGACCTCTTCACAGAATGTTGACATAAACAATGAAATAGAGCGCCTTTTAAACATTCAGAGCGGGTGTCTGTGGTTGTAGCTGACATATGATGGACTTATGTACACTCTCATTAACCATTTATACTGTAGTACTTTAAACCTTGGATTTATTGTTTGTTTCTGTGCCTTTTAAACAAGCTTCATTCCAGTCTTCTTCATCTATATCCTCCTGCATGTCCATTTCCAGGTATTTAGCTTATCTAAGGTTGTTTCAGTACGATGTGCAGCTAATAAATTACAATATTTAGAAACATAACCCTCCCTCCTGTGTCAGAAATGGTTATTTCCTCCAGTTCTGATAACGGTGGTGGACACATTATTTGTTTATTCCTTGATGACATGTAACTTTTTAACTGCAAGTATTTGAAAAAAAAGTGCTTTTTGGAAGTTGATATTTCTGACATGAGGCATCAAAAGAAAGCACAACCCCATGTCGATAAAGACCCATTATTTTCTGCACTCCTTTCTTGTTCCGTAATCTAAATCCTCCATCCTTATTACCTGGAGTAAACTGTTCATCGCCCCAAATAGGAGTGAAATGAGAGATTGGTATGTAGTTTAAATGTTTACATGCTGAGTGCCACACCAAGACCGTGTTCCTGAGAAAGGGGTTTTCTTAACGCCCTAATGTCTGAAGAGCACAAATGAAGTGGTAACCCTGAGGTGGATTCTTGCTCGATGCTTACCCAGGCTGGAGGTTTTGTTGTACAGAAATAGTACGACGCCGAGGCTACTCCATATTTCAGGAGTATATTAAAAAGATTTTCCCATTCTATTCGGTCAAAGGCTGATACTGTACTGATGCTGATAACACTGCTGTGTCCGACGCATCGGGCCTCTCATGGAGTATGTTCAGCACCCTTCTAATGTTATGATATCCCTGAACCACTAAGCCTTGTTAGTCATCAGTAATCGACTGGGGGAGATACTTCTCTAATCGTCTTGAGATTGTAAAGCATTCTCAATACTTTGTATTTTTGTGTCGCATGATCCCATTAAGCTGATTGGCCGATAGGAGTCTGTTTGGTTTTAATATAACGGTTATTAAAGCCAATCTTAGTGAGTCTGGAAGGATCCCTTCAACAAAAGATTCTGTAAACATATCAAGAAGAGGTTTAACGAGCTGTCTTTGAAATGTTTTTAGAACTCTACTGGTAGTCCATCAGGACCTGGAACTTTACCGCTGTTCAGGTCTCCGATAGCTGCTTCTGTTACTGTTCATGGACTATCCACTTCATTTTTCTCTTCCTCATTTGAACACTGAACATTTGCAATTGTTCAATAAACTTAGTTCTTCTCCTTTTTATGAATGTTCCAATTTATACAGCATCTCATAGAAATTGCAAAAATTTGCGGATCAGTGGAACACACATACCTGTAGGGTTCAGTCCAGCAGCTGGATGCTGTTGTAGAATTCTTCAGCCTCTTGTGGTGCAGAGAAGAGCTGGATCTTCCCGTTGTGTAGCACTCGGAGACGGCAGGAGTTGTGTTGGAATCCACGGAAAGCCTTTATATCGACAAACGACTTGGTGACGGAGTTGAATTCACGGTGAATCCGGACCGTCTCTGCAGAGAGATCCTGTACAAATATAATCCTGACCCCGTCATGTGTGATGTCCTGGCGCCTTGATTCACGATAGACAAACTCCCGAAATCTCCCGAAACTTGAGGAAACGATCGAGAACCGCTGTGTTTTGGCCGGGCTTCCCAGGTGCCAGTGTGAATGATGAGTCGGGGTGTCCCAGCCGTCGTGGAAACATGTCGCTGATGAAGTCAAAGAGGGAGTTTTGCCCCTCGGTTCCCTCTGCTATACTGAACAGTCCTAGGTTTTTGTTCTGCCCTGTTCTCCAGGTTGTCGGAGGTTATCTTGCGTGTCCGAGTGAAAATGTCACAGTTTAGGGTTAGACGTCCCACCGCCGATGTTAAAAAGTCAGCAGTATATCCAGGGAGTTACAGTCAAATTTGTGCAAAGTTTGGTGGAGTTTCTCTCGCTAAGCCGCCATCTGGGTTGGCGTCACGTGACACCCCCCCCCAAAAAAAACAAAAAAAAAAAACAACAACTTTTGTACATATAAAATAAATATATTTGTGCTCACTCATAGCCAATATAACTTATTTTCTTATTGAGAGACGTGACAGTGCTTTATTTCGTGTTTTTATCACTTTTCTGGTCCTGCAGTCATTATTCTTGTTTCTACAGAGATCAGCAGGACTGTGAGCTCACACAGACATCATTTAAGTGTTTTCTATCTGTAGTTGTTTATTCTAAGAAGGAGTTTTTCTTAAAGAGGCAAACTTTATCTCAGGTTTTAGAGGTTAAAGGTCAGATGTTGGCTTTAGATTTTAGATTCTTTTTCTCTGTTTTTGCCTTCTGGCTTTGAATGTAAAGATAGTTTTTGCCCTGAAGAACTAACTAAATGAAAGAGGAAATGTGGCCCAACAAGGAGACCACATGGTGGGAAACTCTGAAACCTCATGAAGCTCTGAGGCCTGGAGGCTACAGGGAGGAGGACAAGTTGTGACTTGGGCCGAGGGTCTGCTGCATCTTTTCCAGATGAGATAATAGAAACCTTCTAATCCATGCCTCCTCTCTGTGACGCCGCTGATCCAGGAAGGAAACGAGGAAGTGATGAGGAAAAGCAGCCCTCAGATATGAAGGGAGAAGCTGCAGCTTTCACCAGTCCAGGCTTGTCTGATTTCCCATCAGCTGCTTCAAAGAAGGAAGGAAACAATCAGGAAGTGTTAGACTGCTCCACTGACCTCAGAACAGCTGCTGGAGATGAGAATCCCACCGTCTAATTTACTGCTGAGAGCTGCAGCTCATTTAGAAGCTCCAGAGGTGAAGAAGTCTGACTTTCTGTCAGTGGTTAGCATTCAACTAGCATAGCCCAAATATTACATGAAAACATATCTGTGAAACTGGTAGGGCTATTCTCCAGGAAGGACGTCTGGTCTCCTTCTAGTGACCTCTGAATCTCCTGAAGTATCTCGTCATTCAGCAAAGCATGCTCCATAACACGTCTAGCTGCACTTTCTGCATCCTCACTTTCTTGTCTGATCCTATGAGCAGATGAAGCTCCATCAGGTTGTGACCGACGCTGGTTGGAGGAGCCGGAGTGAAGAGGAGCCTCCACCAGACAGCGAGGCTCGACGAGCAAACATCTCAAAAAATAACAGATGAAATCTTGTGTCGACTTTGAGTCCAGAGAATGAAACCTAAAACTTCAGGACAGATCTGAGAGGAATAGAAAGCCTGGTTGTATTATTATTGTCTGTAATTTAATAGAATTAAATTTTGTTTAATATTCACAGTTCTAACTGAAATGTTCTGACAAATACTTGATCGATTTCTACATTTGGTCCTGAATTTAGCCATATTTTATTTTCCCAGGACTTCTTTTTTTTTAATCAGGATTAATTATTTTCCCATCGTCAGCCAGACTCCCTGTTTACCACTAATTAGCGTGTTAGCATGCTAACACGGTAAACTAAGAAGAGCACAGTAAACATTTAACCCGTTTAATGCTGTCTTTCAGTCTTTATTCTTGATATGATATGAAAAATGATATTAACTTCCTTCTTGTAGACTTTTATATATTAGAAGATTCTAGGGAGCAGGAATCAGAGCATCATGTTAGCATTTAGCTGCTAAGTTTAGCATGCAGCCAAAGCTATCACCATGCATTAGTTTAGCCTCATGTGGCTGCTAGCATTGCTATTATTAATTTTTCAGTTTAATAAAAGTTGTTTACACATCAGTGTGCTGAAGCTAACTGAGCATAATTTCATTGTCAGCGTACAGTTTTCTGTTATTTTTCAATTCTGTGTCTGTTTCTTCACATTTTTAAAATACTTCATGCCTGTTTAAACAAAGCTGCCAGATTTAAACATGGAATTCAAATTCATCCTGATGTGAAACTTACATGCAAAGCTGGAGAGCAGCGATTTGATTACAAACTACAATCTATTAAAATGAGGCCAAACTAATTTACCTATGGGTATCTCTATGTATTTAGTATACCTGACTTAAATCTGGTTTGCTTTGCAGATTTTTTTTAGCGGTGCACGAATACTAATGCATTTTATGTCAACCAGCAAAGATCTGAAGAGAGGAGAAACCAAGACGACGAGTTGGAGTCAGCTACGCTAGCTAGGAGGAAAAACCCAGGAAGCATTGAAGAAGATATTCTCATGCTTCCAAGATAAAGAAGAACCTCAACATTCAGAGGATTGCAGACTAAACAATGAAGAAATCGACAATAAGGTGAATGTCTGAGGCCTGCAGAGTTAGTGTGACGAAGTCCATTACCTCAAGATGGAGACTGAAGTTCAGGTTCTGCAGGCTTTATGTCTCACGGTTTGTAAAATGCTAATCAGCTACAAGTCCTGACCAACAACCTGACGTAACTAGACCAGGCCAAATCTCTCAGTCCTCTCATTTACTTCCACCAAACTCTTTGATATTTCAGAGACGACAGTTTCTCCTGACCCTCTGCTTAGCTCAACCTACAGTTTCCAGCCCTACCAGGAGTTTCATGAATGTTCTCCTCCTGGTGCCATCGAGGAGACGAAGCTGCTCAGAACCATCAGTCCTCTCACCTTTCTGGATTCTCTGAGTCTTTGTTAAGACTTGAAACCACTCCAGGATCTGCTGCAGTGAGTGGTTATGCTTCCGCACCTGAAACTCAACAAAACCAGATGCAGGAATTTAAAGGAAGCAAAGCGAGGCGTCGTATGACAAAGCAGAGAAACCGGAGACGACATCCATGACGGTGTACAGTTGACCCCAGATTAACCTGTCAGGTAAATCTAATCCTCCTCTCTCACCTCTCTGCTCATGCCGGCCTATGAACACACCAGGAAGACAAGGTCTGGCCACAGTCAACAGCCAATCAAAGGCCAGCCTGAGTGTTTTTTTTTCCCGTCCTGCATGGAAACGGAAGACAAGAAAACAGTCCCAGCATGCAGGCGGCTATCAGTGCATCTCCTGCTCCTTCCAATCTCCGTCTGTCGCTGACTTATCGAGGTCTCACCAACCAAATAGTGGAGGATCAGTCTGGTTCTCTTTATCTCTCCGTCTGTCTCGCTTTCTCTTTCCTAGATACAAATCGCAGCCGCTCATGCAAAGACGGTCCAGCGGTGGTTCCAGTTCATTTCCTGGACAAAGTGTGAACAAAGTGTCAACAGTTTCCAGTCCAGCCACATTCAGACAGCTCCACCAGGAGGCCCAGAGGTCAAACGGCTGACAACAGGCGGCTGCTGGTGCAATCGATCGTCTATTGAACAGAGCATGAAGGCGTCAGAACATCACCATCACACACACGCCCCCACTACGGCCTTTTACCAGCAAACTGCACTTTATTCTGCTTCTATTGAGCAGATTTTCTACATTTTTAACATTTGAATTGTCCCTGAGGCCTGTCCAGCTGAGAGAAGTCCTTATTTGTCAGATTGTGAGCCTCCTCTAACATCCTCTGTTTACCAGAAATCCTCCAAAGCACTGAAAGAATTTTGGACGCTGATCAGAAAACATGTGACTGAACAAAGAGGAAAACTATTTGACTGATATTATCCATTTAATCACTCGTGAACCTTTTGGAAGGTGCTTTTAGCTCCTCAGTTCAGTTCAGAGCCACATTTGTTTTTTCTGCTTTTGTTTCCAGCTGAAACCTGATATCATGAAGAGAAGCTAACGGCGACAGGAAGAGGTCTGCATGGGTTCTACATGTTATAGTTTACAGTTAAAAGACTCATCAACAGCTTTAAAGGTCAGACGAGGCTGATTCAAGGAGGGTTTTAACATTTACAGTCATTTTAGGAATCTTTGGAGTTTAATAAGAGGTTTGCAAAAACAGCATTCAGCCGTGTGTGTTTGAGAATTTTACAGTAAACTAACTGCAGGACGGCATCGTTAAAACCAGTCAGATATCAAAAATAATCAAATAAAAATCCATAAAATATGATGCAAAGAAAACACTACATTTGCTTTCCCCCCTTTAGCAAACCTGCTATTCTTTAGTGTGATGTTAATTTTAGTAGTTTTGTTTTTGGCTTAATTTAGATTTAAACATTTGAATATTTTGCATCTTCATCATCAAACATTTTAAAGCTTTTCTGTGGAATATTCTCTTTATTTTCTAACTGGTTTTAAGTCTGAGAAAACTGCAAAATCTTTAATGCAACCACAAAATAAAAGCACCAAAAACTGAAACAGCAAATAATAGATGATCTTTTTTTAGCAGGATTTGGTTTGGTGACAAATAAGCTCCAAAAATGTTTGAATATTAACAAGACAAATGGAAAATTACATTTAAACATGTGCATGTTTAAAACAATGCATTTTGTTGCCTCTGTACAATCAACAAAAGTATTGTTCTATTTTTGCACAGAACCACATTATTGTTTTGTGCATTTTCTTGTAAAAACGCACTGGAGCTCACTAATGCGCAGAATGAAATCTATTTGCAGGATTATTTATGAAGGCCAGAGCTTCTCTCCTCCAACATTTTAATCCTCTTTAGTTTCATTCCAGATCAGATTCCTCCTGTTTTCTTCTCCTCTGATCGGTGCACTTTAGCGCGCATTTGATTTCCCCGCATGTTTCTCCTCACGTTTGGAGGTGAGCAGCTGCTTCCTACTGAACCTGCAGCTCTCAGACTCCTCCGCAAAGATTTGGTCGCAAATGTTTGTTTGATGCAAATCCGAACAAATCCTCCGCTGTTGGCGGACACTCGCTGCGCTGTTTGCGCGTCTTGGCGCAAACATGTTTAACGTCCCGCTCTGCAGATATTTATTCAGCTGCTTCATTTCCATAGAGAGAAGAGAGGAGCTGCAGCTGAAGCAGAGGAAACCTATCTGATCACAGATTATTGGAAAAGGATCGATTCTGCAGATTTATAAAGAGAATCTAAATAAAAATTCGGATTGTTGTTTGGTATTTTTTAGAGGCCTGAAGATTAAAACTAATGTCCCAGAAAAACAGATTAAATAATAAATAGTGACTGGAGCTCGATCTGTTTTGTGTTTCTGATAATTCTGATCATTTTGGGATAATTCAGTGCGACAGTTTCCAACGATTTTTGGCTTTTCGATCCTAAATAAATAAACTCGAAAGGTTTCAGTATTTCTTCATTACCTGAGACTTTTCATCTCATATCGCTGCGAACATTTTTTTTAAAAAAAAATCAATCTTTAAAGCAGAAATGTTAAATTAATATACTGTCATCGTGTATCAATAGAAAAATGGTGAATTTGCTTCATGTCCTGCTGAACATTTTTAGGATCTGAGCTTCTTAATTCATCAGACGTTTTCCTCCTCCGTTCTGACGTTTCTTTTTTTCACCAACAGTAGAAACTAATCCGCACTAAAGGCCGCTGGATTCAGACTAAAAGCAGCTCGTATTTGTCTTAATTAAAACAGACAGAAAAAAGTGCACAGTCTCCTCATCTGGGGGCGAATTTCTCTGCGCAAGGACAGCGTGTTTTTGGCGCATTAACGCGCTCCGTGCGGCCTTCAGTGCGCCAAACAACCTTGCCAGAAAACTGACGCGAGATGTTTTTTTCCCTTCCTTCCTTCTTGACTCCCCTCCTCTTTTATAATGCGTTCATACCCGCAAGCACAAACGCATTAAACACGCGCACACGCACACTTTCTCCGGGTGACCCCTAACCTGCCCCACCTCCGTAATTACCGCATCAGAGCGGATTCCTGCAGGTTATTCTGGAGAAACAACTCAGTAATTATCAGCTGCATTCAATGAGGCCTCCACCGCAAGTCTGCAGGCTCCACGTTTAGGGCTTTTTTTTTTTTTTTTTTTAAACACACACGTTTAAAAACATAAAAAAGAAGCCACTTGTCCTCCCTGGAGCTGAAAGCAGAAGATGTTGGAGGTAGAGAGGATTAAAGGTTCACGGCTGGTTTTTAATTATGGACCTCATTTACATCAGCCCCCTTCTAATGAAGAGGAAGAAAAATGAAAAATCAACAAGCTTTTTAAATAAAGTGTGACTAGTTCAATGAGAGAAAAAAGAAGAAGTGACTCCCTGAAGAGAATCCAGAGTGGAAAGTAAACATGACTGAAGGGATCTTTATTGGATGAACATGTATGTCAGGTGGTCCTCAAAGATACATTCAACATCTCACTGTCATTTCTGGAGCTCCGAGAAAAAAGAAAAATTCATAAAAATGCTTTGACTCCAATATCAAGCCAAGTGCTGCGGTTCAAACATGTCCAAGATCACGACAAACGTCCAGAGGAGAAGATCCGGAAAGCAACGCCTCCAGAGCTTCCATCTAGATTTAGAGTTTCCAAGACATTTCAAATCTGCCCAAACATTTTTTCTTTTAAAACAGTGATAAAAAAGCTGAACTTTATGGCCAATTTGTTCTCTTTGGAATATTTGGAAAGATTTACATACAGTTTTTTTTCTTTTTTTTTCTCCCAAAGTGGTAATAAACAATTTAAATCTGGAAAAAAAAACCACCAACTAAACATGGTCACTGGAACTGACCCAAATACATATTTACACGTTTCAGCTCCTCGGCGCAGCTGACTAAAAATCTCTGTCATCCTAAAATAACAAATTTTCAGAAATAAAAACTGTACAGGATCTGATGGGTTGGAGGTAAAAGAGCTGCAGCAGTTCCTGTCGGAGCACCACAGGGAAATATTCCTCCGTCCAGAAAGGTTTGTGTGAAACGACGCTTTTCTGTCGAGCAGTTTTTAAACTCATCCAGGAAGGGCGTCTTTAAAAAGCCACGTTTCTACACTGCTCCTCGTCTCTCAGGACTGTTTTTATTTTCAGACGGAGGAAAAAAAGTCCAAATTGTGAGCGTTCCTGCTGCTGTCTGGTTACCGCATGGTTCATAAACTCTTTGTCTTTTAAAGAAAAAAGGAAGCGAGAAGCTAATCTGGGAAAAGAAGAGCAGACGAACAGGGAGGGAAGAAAAAAGGCCGATCACAAGACGTGGAACTTCCAGGAGGTCTGGTCTTTGTAGTCCAAGCAGTCCGTGGTGTTAAAGTTGAGCTTCCATGACGAGGCTGCAGTCTGCTCTTTGTAATCCAGGCAGTCAGAGGAGTTGAAGGCCAGGCCGGAGCCGCCGTACGCCTGGTGGTGGTGGTGGTGGTGGTGGTGCCCCGACGACTGGCTGATGTGGTGGTGAGGGTGTCCCGACATGGAGGAGGCCGTCATGGGGCTGAGCTGGTGGGGGTGGTGGTGGGAGTGCATGGGGGCCAGGTAGGAGCCGCAGTCCACGCCGCTGAAGTAGGAGCTGGAGGGGGCGGGGTAGCCCTGGCCGTAGCCCGCCGTCTGGTTGTAGGTCATGGGGTAGGAGGTGGCGGCGGCGGCAGAGCCCGACATGGAGCGCTGCATGCAGGAGGCGTTGGACGGCGGGCCGGGCTCCGGCAGCGGTGCCACGGCCGGGGCGGGGGCGTTTCCAGGGGAGATGGCCGGGCTCCAGATGGACGACACGGTGCTGATGGAGGTAGAGGTGCTGCTGAGCGCCGCCGGGCCCGTGTGATTGGTGGACGAGGAGGACGAGGAGGACGAGCCGGTGCTGGAGACGGCCGGAGGCGTGAACTGACCGCTGCTCTCCGATCCGGTGCTCTCCCGGGCCGGAGACGACTTCTTCTTGGGCGGCCGAGCCTTGGCGCTGCTGCCGCTCTGCTGCTGCTGGCGACACTTGGCCCGCCGGTTCTTGAACCAAACCTGTGACAGAAAGCAGCCCAGAGTGAAAAAGTACAGAGAGAACGTGCACGCTGGGAGGACATTATGGAGGAAAATTGGGGGTTATTAGCCATCAAGGTTCATTTCCACCCGGCCCCTTGGCTCGGACGGCCGCGGCTCTAATTTCATAGCTGCTAGACGCTGGAAGATAACGGGCTATCGGGTTTCTGCTCACACCGGGGTAACTCTAGAGCGCCCAGAGGGTCGGACCGTGTAGAGCGTTTAGTTTCACACACACATTCTGAAAATTACTCGAACTGTGAGAGTCGCCGGTCGCACTGGTCCCTGAACGCCTCCTGAAGAGCGGCGTTAGTTCAGCGTTTGTTTAGCGTTTGCTCAGCGTTGTCGTACAGCGTTGTCGTACAGCGTTGTCGTACAGCGTTGTCGTACAGCGGGGAAACGTTGCAGGGATGGACGGCCTTAAAGCTCAGATCAGATTACTCTGTCCAATAACCACCAGATAATAACAGAGGATTCTGATGGAAATATGTGAGTGGAGCTTCGTTTACATCGATGTTGAATTAAATGAGTTCTCCAGACTGAAGGAATGATCCAGAAACACATCCAGCTTATTTAACTACAGTCAGAACTCATGTCTGCTCTTTAAAGAGACTCTAATCAGTGAAATCATGGAGGAAGGAGGCCAAAAATTTACCAAAATTATTCTACATTTGACTCCTTTATTGTATATTTTCTAATATAGAATATATATTCAATTATTATTGATATAAATCGTATAAACAGCCACTTCTAGCCTGCTAGCTTGCTAACGTTCACATTAATGAACATAAATGACGTCATTAACAGTCCACGGTTCAGACTAACCCTAACCAGGTGAAACTATCATCAAATTTGAATTTTAAAAATGTGTTCTTGCTCTTGAGGAACAGATAAACAAACTTGTGGAATAAATCAAGTATTTTGGAGGAGTGCAACCTAAAAACTAAATACTAAAACCCAGTTTCTCTGTTTATCCCTAAACTTCCAGCCTTTAACGCTGATTTTACTTTTCTAATTCATGTGAGGTAGAACTGAAAAGTCTTTAGAAATCAGTGTGTCCTTTCATGATGTGATTTCTGAGGGTTGGTGTTTCTGTCAGGAGTTCAGATTCAACGTCTCCGGTTCCTACCTGGACTCGGGACTCGGGCAGGTTGATCTTCAGCGCCACCTCCTCCCTCATGAAGATGTCCGGGTAGCGGGTTTTAGCGAACAGAGCCTCCAGGATGTCGAGCTGAGAGCGGGTGAAGGTGGTCCGCTCCCGACGCTGCTTCCTGGGAGTCGCTGAGGAGCAGAAGAAGAGGAGGAGAAACGACAGCGACACACAGATAATATTAATAATTAACCTGCACTGCAAATAAAATGGATTCCGTCATTATTTGATGCTTCATTGATCTCTATATTAATAATTCCAGCTCTCATCATTAGAAATGTTCCTGACTTTTACTACAGCTGATGTTTGCAGCTTCAGACTCGCTGCAGGTCCATCAGTCTGTCAGAGCAGAGGATTAATGTGTGTGTTAATGTGTGTTTCTGAGTTTTCTGGTACCTGGGTAGCCCACTGAGGATTAATGTGTGTTTTCTGTCTATTAATATGTGTATTTCCATGTCTACTTCCTGGGTATCCCACAGAGTATTAATGTATGTTTCCATGCATTATTGTGTTTACTTTTGTGTATTTTTCTGTATTAATGTGTGTTTTCGCTGTCCGGTACCTGGGTATCCCACAGAGGGGTGCAGCAGGTCCATGGCAGCCCCGCTCAGCCCCAGGCCGTTGACGCCGTAGGGGGGCTGTTTGATGTAGGACATCATGCTACAGGCGGTCACTGCTCCACCCAGCTCAGGCCAGTGGTTCGGTTTCCCCCGATGCTGCAGCTTGACGGGACAGGGGACCGATCCAAGTCACTGCAAGCAGGATGGAGGTTATTAACAAGCTGCAAAAAGTAATAATCCTACAAAACATCTAAAAAAAGACAGACTTTCACCTGAACATGGACCTAAAAATGGAAAACGTACATCTACTGTGGTGAAAAATGAGAGAAAAACTCCTTTATGTCATAAATTATAACTCTAAATTCTAATAAGCTGCTTTATTTTTATTATTTGTCAGAAAATCTCCCTTTAGAGCCAATTTACACAAAGAGGCACAAAAAGAGGCAGAAATGCAAAAACAATCTTTATTTAAACTCTGAAAAAAATTGTCCGCTTTAAAGGATAATTTACTAGCAGGAGGACATAAAGACATGAAATGTGTGAATTCAGAATGTTTAAATCCTTTCAGAGCATCAGGAGGTCAAACGGCTCCAAACCGACGGAGCAAAAACCTCAAACATCTGATTTTATGTCTGCAGATTTTAAAGCAAACAGGAGGAGAAATAAAAGAAGAAAAGCTGCTGAAACTTCTAAAGAAACGCGACTACATCTCACATTTTTGTATTTTTTTCTTCATTTTCCGAGTGCTTAGTTAAATTATTAAAGCTGCACAACATTTAGAATATTTAGAAAATCTCTAACTTTTCCTTTAATTTAATCTGAAAAACTTTACTCAGAGCAGAAATCTTTTCTCTCTAATTAATAATTTAATAGAGACCGTGTTAAATAAAACGTCTCATTTCTGTTCCGTTTATTTTCTCTGTTCTGGGATTTTTTCTGCATTTAAATAAGATTCTGCTCCAAAACCGGAGAACCGGGAGAGTTTTATTGTTTTATTCTTCCAGGCCTGTACGACACTCAGCAGGAGAGTCTGGGTCTAAATGTGCTTTAATAATCTATAAAATCTATTAAACCTTTTTCCTTCCGTTAGTTTCGGGTCGTCAGACTGTTTCTGAGCAGAATCTAAAACCTGCAGACTGAGGAACGTTTAGTCCTGAAAACTGCTCCACTTTTTCTTTTTAGGCTGTTTTACTTCTTTTATTTTGCAGGATGTTCTCATTTTATCTATAATTTTAGTTTTGATTTTAATCCTTTAGAGAGAAGCAGCCGAACTGAATTATTAAAAAAAAAAACTGAATTCTGTCTTTAATCTGGATTTGCAGCTGATTAAAAGATAAAATGTGGAATTAAATTCTCCGTAAAGCACATTTAACATTTACTTTTGTTTTCTTCTCCTACATTATTTTTATTTAACTCTTCCAATAAATAGTTTTTCTTTTCCACATTCCCGGATTATCTGAAGACAAACATTTTCTCTCCTCGCGGCTTTTAAAACACACAAGGCCTGAAATTTAAATTAAATTAGAGAGATTATTTGAACAAAGAGCTCCAACTGACCGGACCAGCCGACGTGTATTCCACAGAAACAGCTCCAGCTCCAGCAGGCCGCAGAGAAAAGAGGAGATCTCGGTGCAAATGAACTCAATTAGAATTTAGATTAGACCTCCGGGGAGACGCGTTTCAGAAGAGCTCTTATCAGAAAAGAAATTAACAAAAACCAAAACACGCCTCTCCAATTATCTACGAGGGCTGGAAACGCTTTAATGGCCAATTGCTCTCCACAAAATAAAATAAAGTGGCAGGAAGGAGTTGGAATAGAAATATGAAAATTATCTCCTCCGGAGGAACTTTCTCCTTTTATCCGCTTCCAGCTCCGCTCCTCTGCGCTGCGA
The DNA here is from genome assembly GCF_021347895.1 of Acanthochromis polyacanthus. Taxonomy (NCBI): domain Eukaryota; kingdom Metazoa; phylum Chordata; class Actinopteri; family Pomacentridae; genus Acanthochromis; species Acanthochromis polyacanthus. Next base: position 665,503 of record NC_067127.1, on the reverse strand, counting down.
ATTAATTGAAATCTCCGCAGAATTTTAACTCAAAACGTGCAGCAAATTGAAACCAAACACGTGGTTTTAATCCTAACAGAATATACGTTTTTTTTTTAAATTAGTTTAGATCGTTTGGAAAAGTTACTTTAGAGTGTTTAGTTTGTGTCTGAACGTCGCTGCGTAAGTTTGAGTGAAAACAGCACAATTAGAGACAAACAGCAGAAAGTTTACCTGGTTTTTCCTCCTTCCTGCTCCGCAGCTCCGACCACAACAGGCAGTAAAATTATCCAGCAGGAGGAAGTCTGCGGGGCACAGAAGTGGAGCAGCAGCCGCAGACTTGTTCAAAAACAAACGGGAGTGCGCAAAGCGAGCGGCATCCCGGAGGAAAGGCGCAGACAGGTCGGCAGCACGCGGGCGTCACCGCGTTCTCGGTGCGTTTTTACAGCCAAATAAATCAAACTCATTTGCTTTCAGGGGGCTTGTCGTTGTCTGTCAGAGTGTTAAGGTGATTTCTAATGGAGACGGATGGAGATTGATCACCTTCTCTCCGCCCCGCGCCTCTATGAGCGGAGGATCACCTGCGGATCCGCCTCCTGCAGCCAATCAGAGCGCGTCCTGGGGTTGACGGACGTCCCGGGCGGCCTATCAGCGCCCAGAAGAAGTGGTGGAGAGAACACTCCCACCCCGCCCCCCTCCACCTCCTCCTCCTCCCGGTGCCGGTCCCGAGACCAGGCGAACCCCAGAAAAGATGGAAACGTTTGAGAGGCCGCAGCAGAAAGCGGCTCTGCAGAGCGGCCTGCGCCAAAGCGCGCAAAGGGAAGAATCTGAAGGACGTTTCTGTTATTTTGTTGTTTGCATGAAGCTCTGAGGAGGAAGAGGCGCTGGAAGCATCTTCGGAGGGAACAAAAAACTCAAATGTGAGGAATATGACTCCATTTTTCTGCCTTTTAGCTGCACTTTCCCTCCAAAACACCATTCACCACAAATGAAACGCAGAAAATCAAGAAAAGTTGATTTTTGAGGCTTTAGTTTGACAGAAAGCTGCGTGTCTCCAGAACACGGAAAGGCCTTGGAGCCTTTTTATTCCCCCACAGAGAAATAATAGTAAAAAAGAGAAGTTAAACTTATCCATTTTGATGTTTATTGTGATCCCCTCCTCCCTGCTCTTTCTCTCCACACACAGCCTCATGAATATTAATGAGCTTTAATCCCCATTTAGAATTACATTTGAGGTTGGTTGACGTAAAGTTTAATAGGGACAGACCTCCAACTCACTGCAGAAGAAAAATGTGCTCCAGAAAGCTGCGGTCACTGAATCCATCCTGCTCCGTGTTGATGTTTCTGATGTGATTTTAACCCCAGAAACAAACACGGAGCTTTTCTCTCTCTCTCTCTCTCTCTTTTTTACTGCTGCGGCCTGAGAAGCTGCTTCTGTGGATTTCTGCAAAAAGAAAAAAAACATCAAGTTGTGTAAATGAGGCCTGAGCTGAAAGCGAGCTGATGTTCAGAGAGAGAGGATGGAAATGACATTTTTATGTGAGGAAGAAGAGGAGGAAGAGGAGGAGGGAATCAAAGTGGAGGCCGAGGGGACTTAAGAGGAGCACTTTGACAGAGAAACTTAGACATCAATAGTCAGGAAGGAACAAAGTGGTGTTGGAGGCCTGATGCTGCTCTGAGGCACCTGAACGCACCTCTGTGAGCAGAAATGACACAGAAATGACACAAATAAATGTGAGGATGAAGGAAGAGGTCCACGAATGATAGATGTGGAGACTGTTCAACGCAGCTGCTGTTTTTTATTTTAATATTTCAAACATGTGAAGTCCGAGCAGCCAGAGGCCACAGCAGCAGCAGCTCCTCTTCACACGGCCTCCCTTAAATTATGCAGAAAGGCCAGTCAGTAAATATGGCCCTCACCACACAAAAGAGACGCTCATTCTGACATTTCCCTGCATTTCTTGTTTTTTTCCCCGCTCTCGATGTGAGTAAGACCCCGAGATAAACCCCTGAACAAGTATCAAGTTATCAAGTTGCACCAACCTTTTGTAATAAGAGTATTTTGTCTAATCCCAAATTGCAGTTGAATTTTCTTAATGCTGAGCTGGTAAAGCCTGGGATTAGGCGGCGATGAGAGGAGGGGGAAAAGTTTTGTCCCTTCAGCCGGCAGGATTGGAAGCGGGGATCTGCGGGGATGTTGTCGGTGCTTATTAAAACGATGATGCATAAAACACGGAGTTGCAGGAGCCGCGGCGCCGCACGCAGAGAGCCGGGCTCCCTCAGGTGCGGCTTGTTTGGACGACGGGAAGGAACGCAGAGGCCGAGCGGCGCAGCACCTGTGAGGTGAGGCCAGGAGACATCAAAGCTCAGGAGATAATCCATTCAGCTGAAGGATCCTCAGCTGCACAGCCGCGCAGAGACGCCGCCGCCTTTTCTACGCAGCGCGTCGCTTTTATTCACGGAAAAAAGGACTCGGAATGTTTTTCACTCCCGGAACAGTAAAGCAGCCCGAGCGGCGCCGCAGAGGTAAGAACGTTTCCACCGTTTTACTCTTTATTAAATCTAAAAAAACACACAGAAAAAATATGAAAATACTGGAATAATCATCTGAAATTGTTTATTTTATTCGGCACTAATTTATACTCGGGATTATTTAAAATCCGTGTGCGTAAAAGTTTGGCACAAAACTTTTACGCACGAACGGTTCTGACCGAAAAAATCATTTAAAACGCACAGATATTTATTTTAACATTTTTTAGGATAAATTTAAACCGTCATACTAGAGGGAGGCCGTTTGAGTGATTTTTTTTCCTCACACACTCTGACACACACTCAGCGCTCCGTCCTTCACCGCTTTGGCCTTTTTTCTTTCGCTTTTCTCTCCAGATTCCAGCCGTCGCGAAAACAAAGTAAAACAAAGCGCCTCCGGGGACGCACGGTGCGGAAAACGTGCGCGTACAGTCGGTCCCAAGCAGAGAAGAAACGAATCAGGAAATTAATTTGAAAGTATTAGAAAGGCTGGGCAGGACGTCAGCTGTCACAACCGATTTCCCAGCTTTAATCGGGGACGGGAGGCTGCCTGCAGGGACGGAGACCCGGACCCCCGGTCCTGTTCCCGTTTCAGTTTTCACACCTTATTTCAGCCTCGCTCAATTAGTGTGAAGTGAAAACGGGCGATTTTAATGGTGTGAAATATCGATATTGTTAAATCTAGATGTGAGCATGAGTCTCTCGACCTCCGTCCCGGCTGCGGGTCCCCGAGTCTCTCCAGCTCTGAAGCCCGTCTGCAGCGGCTCAGCAGCGGCCTGGAGGAGAGCAAACATCTGCTCGGTACAAAGTGATTCCTCTAATCTTCCTCAGAGGAACCTGCAGCTCCGACCTCAAACAAAAAGAGCCCAACGCCAATTTTAATTTCTAAACGCGCGCAGGTCGCAGGGGAATAGAAGAGAATAATCAGCATTTTCTAAACGCAGCGCAGAAGGAAAGGAAAGGACTTAGGACGTGCATGCATTAAAAGAACTTTGAAAAAAAAACAAAAAACAGGAAGAATCAGATTTATATCATGTGGAGGTAAAAATCTGCAAATTAATCAAGAAACAAAAATGAAAAAATAGGATTGCAAGTTAAAAAAGAAAATAATGAGAATAAAAAAAGAAAATAATGAGAATAAAAACAGATTTTAAAGCTAAAATGTTTGAAATATTGCATCAGGACGGGTTTAAAAACAGGCCACACGCTGCTGCTCCGTGGAGTATGAAACCAGAAGGACTTTATTACTGAAGACTGGGTTATGACACTGGAATAAATAATCAGATAAATGTTCACACGTGAAGAACAGCTGCACCAGATGTGGAGCTCTGAGATGGAAGCAGATTTCTCTTCTTCTGAATACAATAAATAGAAACCAAAAAAAAGCTGTTTTCTGTTGAGGGAAAAAAGCTCCTGAATGAAATGTGATGTAGATTCACTTCCAAACGCAATAAATAATATATAAATCTGTTGTTTCTGACTGCAACAAAAAACTAAAACAGGTTTGGAAGCTGTTGTTCAGAGCAGAGATGAAATTTACAACAAGAGGTTTTAGATTTTTTAAACAGGTTTCTTTTGGTAAACTGCTTTCAAGCCAAGACAATTAAAAAACAAAAAGATAGAAAGTTATGAGATTTATGAACGGTTCCCCAGTACAGATATTTTACAAGTAAAAAGAGAAATAATTCAAAGGTACAGTCCAGTAATGAAGAAGCTCCAGGACACAGATCTCACTCTTTTTTTTCTTTTATAAAGTCCAAACGCTTCGTCTTCAGTGGAAATAAAAGTCAGATCCTGCCGCTGCAGCCGGTTTGTTCTGTACCTCTCTATGTGACCGGCTGCTCCAGGCTCTGACGGTTCCACTCAGTACCGTTCTCCGTCAGGAAAAGAAAATGAAAGACAGAATTTTAGTAGAAAGTCGGTGCAGAGGTCGAGTCTCTGAGGTTTAATGTCACCGAAACATCTGGAGTCCACCCAGGAGCTGATAGAAAGGTCTAATAATGATAATAATAATAATAATAATAATGGTGGTGGTACATTTCTTTCATCGGCTACATCTGTTGGTTTCTTTCTGACAATCATTGCAGGACACACTTCTCCTCCTTCTTGGCCATCTTGCCTTTGTTCTGCTCCAGCGTCCTCTCCAGGTGCTCGTCCTCCTCCTCGGCCCTGCAGACGAGAGGCCACAGGTCACACACACACACACACACACACACAGGTAACGCCACCTGTGGAGCGGCGTGATGCCAGGAGGCCGAGCCGCCACCTTTAACCCACCTGGAGCCAATCCCACCTGAGCAGGTTGGTCCAGATGTTTCCTCAGAGACGACGCTGTGTGTGTTCAGGTGTGTGTTCAGGTGTGTGTTCAGGTGTGTGTGTTCGGGTGTGTGTTCAGGTGTGTGTGTTCGGGTGTGTGTTCGTGTGTGTGTTCAGGTGTGTGTGTTCAGGTGTGTGTGTTCAGGTGTGTGTGTTCGGGTGTGTGTTCAGGTGTGTGTGTTCAGGTGTGTGTTCAGGTGTGTGTTCAGGTGTGTGTGTTCAGGTGTGTGTTCAGGTGTGTGTTCAGGTGTGTGTTCAGGTGTGTGTTCAGGTGTGTAACTCACTGCTTCTCCTGAGCGTCCAGGTCTCTGACCAGAGCGTCCCTCTTGTTCACCAGTATGACCAGTTCATCCAGCAGCAGCTGCTCTCGTCTCTTCTGGGCTTCGGTCTTCTGCCAGTCTGCAGGACATCAGAGACACGTCAGAGACATGTAAGAGACACATCAGAGGGACATCAGACCTTAGGAGCTTCTAGAGCTCTGAACACACAGGGAGGAAAAGTTGGACTCTACAAGGTTCTACAAAGTCCAGTCTGAGCTTCTCAGATCCTCCTGAAGACACGATGCACGGAGACAGTTTGGTGGAGGTTCTGATGAAGCTGCTGGACTGAGGAGACCAGAACAGCTCCTCAGACTGGACCAGAACTAACACCAGAAGGATACGATCATTTAATGTGAAGCTCCATGATCACAGACTGATGGAAGAGGAGCTGCTGGAGAAAGTCCTCAATGAGAACTTTAGAAAAGGAGACCAGCAGGTTGTGTTCTGGTCAGTTTGGTTTTTGTTTGAGGATAAAATGAGAAAAAAAACTCTGATTATTTTAATGTTTTCATTTAATTTAAGCCTAAAAATCCTCAAATCTTCTGACAAACAGGAGCGTCTGAATGTTGCCTCAGAGACAAACAAACAAACAAACAAACAAACAAACCAACAGGTGAGCCCCGTTCCAAACTCTCATTGTTGGGGTCTGTGCAGGAAGGGGCCCCACAGAGGCCCCACAGAGGCCCCACAGAGGCCCCACAGAGGCCCCACAGAGGCCCCACAGAGGCCCCACAGAGGCCCCACAGGCTGCAGGTGGGACCCACATCCCAAATCCCCTCAGCCTCTCCCCCAGGAGGAGGCCGCCCACAGGAGACGTTGCTCCCCCTGGGGCTCAAATATCCGCCTAGTGCCCTCAGCTCCACATTTACTGCTCCTCCTCACCCTCCTCACCCTCCTCACCCTCCTCACCTCCCAAAACATCAGCAAAGTGTGCAGCAACAAAGCAGGTTAATGAGGCTGCTGCTGCTGTTTGTTGTGAGCAGAAGCAGGTGAACTCGCTGAAGTCTTTATTCTGTCGCCTCACAGCTTCAGAAGCAGGAAGTGTGAGCAGAGTTTCAGATTAAAAGCCTCCGTCCCAGAGAGGACTCAAACAGAAACTTCAGCCCCCATCAATATTTCAGCTGCTATCGATCGGACAATAAAAGGAATGTTTTCAAATGTCACACCCCAAAATAAGTTGATTAAAAATAAATACCCTGTCATTGAGTCAAATTGCAGCCGTCAGACGGAGTCCTGCTGGGCTCAGAGTTGGTCCTCAAAGCTCTTTGAAGTCGACCACAGAGAGAAATCAGCTCAGTCCCAATATTTAGCTGCTGTCAGGGAGAAAATCTACTCTCCTCTGCTTCAGACACTGGAAATATGTTCTGACCTGCATCTGGAGGGAGTTCCTGTCTTTCTTTTCTTTTCTTTCTTTCTTTTTAAAGCAGACTGAGGACCGGAGAGACAGAGGACAGAGTGTGAGTCATCATGTGAGTCATCAGCTTTAGATAATTGTGTGACAGGAATGTGGAACTCTCCCACAATCCTCTGGAAAGAAAAAAACAACAAAAAAAACTCCTTCAGAGACTTCAGCCAGAAAGCCACAGTGCAGAGGAGGGGAGGGGGAGGCTGTCAATCACATGCCTCATAGCCCCGCCCCCCTCATTAGGAAGTAAACAATAAAAAGAGGCGATGAGAGACGAGAGCAGACACAACCTGGAAGCTCCACCAGGAACCCAGGAACACCACAGGACAGTAGTACCTGGGTAACACCTCAACGGGGGAAGGAGAACTAAACGAACAGCAGGATTTTATACCCCTGGAAACCAATAGCAACCGTAACAGGACCGTAGTACTGCAGTAACACCAGGTAACATGAAGTAACCAGAGCTGGAGGACAAACACACTGAGACTCACACAGACCTTTAAGCCCCGCCTCCCTCTCTCCCCCTCCTCCCACAGACCTCCCCCTCTAAGCCCCACCTCCCCTCAGACAGGGGAGAAGGGGGAGAGGGGGAGGTATTCAGATAACCCTCTGGTAACCATGTGATTCTGAACAATCCACAGAAGAATGCTCCGGTTCAAATCCCCATGAAGCCTCGTCCCCCCACATTTATTCAGGACCAGAAGCTCCAATTCTCTCAAAGCGAATCCGTCCATCCATCTATCATCCATCCATCCATCCATCCATCATCCGTCCATCTATCTATCATCCATCCATCCATCCATCTATCATCCATCCATCCATCTATCATCCATCCATCCATCTATCATCCATCCATCCATCCATCCATCTATCATCCATCCATCCATCCATCCATCTATCATCCATCTATCCATCATCCATCCATCCATCATCCATCCGTCCGTCCATCTATCATCCATCCGTCCATCCATCTATCATCCATCCGTCCATCCATCTAACATCCATCCGTCCATCCATCTATCATCCATCCGTCCATCCATCTAACATCCATCCGTCCATCCATCTAACATCCATCCGTCCATCCATCTAACATCCATCCGTCCATGCATCTAACATCCATCCGTCCGTCCATCCATCCACCATCCAGTCATCCATCCATCCATCCATCATCCATCCATCTATCATCCATCCGTCCATCCATCTATCATCCATCCGTCCATCCATCTAACATCCATCCGTCCGTCCATCCATCCACCATCCAGTCATCCATCCATCCATCATCCATCCATCTATCATCCATCCATCCACCATCCATTCATCCATCCATCCATCTATCATCCATCCGTCCATCTGTCTGCCTCTCCAGAAATGTGGAGACTCCACATCAGAGGATCTCAGACTGTAAACTCTCTCTGGGTCCTCCTCCACCTCTTGTTCTCCACTAAAAAACTCTGAAAGCTGCTTTGGGCCCAAATCCAAGAAGAATCAAGAGACAAAAAGTGTCACCAGAGGAGGAGAAAGTCGACAGGACGGATAAATAAAAAGCATCTGGACTAAGAAAAAGATCCTCTGTGGGTCTCTGATGATGATAGAGACTGGAGGAAATAAAAGTTAGAGACAGATCACACACTGATCAATATTCCCTCTGATCGATCTCTAAAAGGCTACAACTGAAAATAAAACAACACAAAAACAATGAACTGAACCTTCTTTCTTCACTCGTTTCTGCTGTTTTAGTCCAAAAACTATTAAAAGGCATCAATGAGCTGCTGAACCTAGAGTTAACTGAACTACCAGAGCAGCCAGACAGAATCCATCAGTAGTTATCTATTAAATCAGTCTCCATCTACTCTGATCATGGATGCATCGGTTCATCAGAATATGCTGTTTGTTCCGTAGCTCCAGAAAACCTCATTTCACCATCAATACTGGAGCTGCAACCATTAATCCATTAGTTCTCAATGTTTAAACTAATCAGTTGAGGAGTTTTTAAAGAAAAAAAGGCAAAATTTTCTGATTCTAGCTTCTATTTTCTGGTTTATTTGCTCCTTTATGATAATAAAGTGAATATTGTGGGGTTGTGAAGAAAACAAGACACTGAAGATGACATTGTTCATTATTTTCTGACATTACAGACCAGAAAACTTTGAATTAATGGATAAACTGCAGCTCTTATCTGTACGTCTAATTTTTTATTATACATATATTCTAACTATTATCCTCTGCATAGGGGCTTTTATCACTCATTTTCCTTTATTTATTACCCTCATTGTGTTTACTAGTTATATTCTACCTATTTTAAGTCCAAATTCAGGGCCTATTCTGTAAATCTGCAATTGTAAAGATTTTTATATTTTTATTAATACATTTTTGCAAAATTTGATACAATTATTGACAATTACCAACAAAAAAAGAGGTATTAGTTCAATAAGTATACAAGGATTTGATTATTAAATGAGATAACTCATGTAATTAGAGGAGTTTTCACTAGAAAAATGTTGAATCATCCATTCATCATCCATCATCCATCCATCCATCCATTATCCAACCATCCATTATCCATCCATCATCCATCCATCCATCCATCATCCATCCATCATCCATCCATCCATCCATCCATTATCCATCCATCCATCATCCATCCATCCATCAATTCATCCATCATCCATCCATCCATCCATCATCCATCCATCAATCCATCCATCATCCATCCATCCATCCATCAATCCATCCATCATCCATCCATCCATCCATCAATCCATCCATCATCCATCCATCCATCCATCAATCCATCATCCATCCATCCATCCATCCATCCCAGTTTGAGTCAGTAAATTGAATTTTATATTCTGATTTTAAACATTTCCATGTTCAGAAGAAACCACTGAGTGTCACTGAGCTGGATGTAAAGTTAGAGACACCCAGTTCAGTTTGATTTCTTCACAATAAAAACATGTAGAATGTTACATTTCTGGTCCTCAGCTTTCATTAATGTTGGTTCATCTTTGTTCTAAGTTAACCTGACCTGCAGACTGAGTGTTTAAATAAGAAAATAAAGCTCCCAGCAACTGATCAAAGAAAGTTTTCTAACTTTCCAGAAGGAGGATGGATCAGACAGCCGTCAACAATCCATAAACTGAAGCATGAATCTGAACAGAAACCCACAAACTGAAGCATGAATCTGAACAGAAACCCACAAACTGAAGCATGAATCTGAACAGAAACCCACAAACTGAAGCATGAATCTGAACAGAAACCCACAAACTGCAGCATCTGTTGTGTGGCGTGTTGACAACCAGCAGCATGTAATGTCACGTTAGCTTCACCACAGGAGCTGCCAGGTCCTGGAAGACACACCTGCTGCTGAGACGACAACATTTAAGGTGTTGAAGAGCTGAACAGCCGTCGCTGCCAATAAACAAAGACGCTCATTTCCAGGATTCCCTGAAACTGCTCCAGTCGACCTGCGACATCATCAAAAGCTGGCCGTGTGATTGGATTGCACAGTCGCACCTAATCAATCAGGGTCTGTAGCGGGCCGCCCGGCGAGGTACAAAGCCCAACAGATTCACAAATCAGGTGTATGTGTGTGTGAGAGGAGGGGGATAAGCTCCTGCATAGGATTACATATTGATTTTAAACATATAAAATAGCTTATCATATCAAACCGTAGCAGGAAGAACTCTGGGAGAGGCTATGCAGAAATCCCTTTTAGATGGAGAGAGGACGTCCACTTTAAACCCCCCCCCCCCCCCCCCCCCCACACACACACACACACACATACTATGTCTTGCTATCATTGTGGGGACATACCATTGACTCCCATTCATATCTAACCCTAACCTTAACCCAGACCAAAACAATGTCTAACCCTAAAGAAACATTTTTGCACTTTTACTTTTTTCAGGAACAACAACATGGCCAAGAAAACACTGTTTAAACTTGTGGGGACCTCATTTTTGGTCCCCACCGTGACACGAGTTCCCACCGAGATAAACATGTACACACTAACAGACGTCCCCCGAAGAAGTGTGTGTGTGTGTTCATGTGCATGTGTACATGTGTGTGAATGGTAAACAGATACGGGGGTGCAGTGAGATGACGGCGTGGCACACAGATGGCATTTTCCCGCCTGGCATCCCACCAAGCAGGCGGTTATCACTGAGCATGCTCAGAGATGACATCAGCGACGGCAGCAGCAAATCAAACTGAGCTGCAGCGTTTAATACTGACAGTGAAGCAGCTCCAACTACAGTTTCTATCATTATTTATCCTCACTCAGTGGGATCTGACCTGTTTCTGGGTTTAAACTCCTGGTTTTGGACGCTCTACTGGTTTTTTCCTCCTTTTTTAAATGATTTAACAACACAAACACGTCTGTAAGCATCGTTTTATTGTGTTGAAATGATTAAAAACTGCTGTAAACTCTGATCTAAGCCCTGCTGCCTCCCTTCCTCCTTCATATATTTTAAACTCTGGGAGTCTTTCCTACAACGTCTCAGTTTTTTTTAGGGGAAATAATACGGCTGTTTTAAATCTTCAGTGGAAATGCAGCAGCATAATTTAAGTGAGATCAGGTTTACAGGTGGACGTCCTCTCAGCTCCTCTGACCTTCTCAGTGACTTTCATGTGTTTAAAATATGAGTTCTATCGATGCATAAAATGCTCTTCAGCTGAGAAGAAATAAATCTGAGGACAGTTTAGAGGAGTCAGTCCTTTAGCAGAAGATCAGCTTCAAAGCTGATTTCAGAGGAACGTCTCCTCTCATGTTTCTGAGTCCTGCAGAATAAAAGCTCCAGAGTCAGACCTTCACCTCTGTTCTGGTCTACAGACGAGGAAAACAGCAGAACTTCTAATCTCCTGCTTTAACTTCCACAGCAGAGCTTTCATTATTGGGGTCATTTTATCTCCAATCATCAGATTCATAGAGAGATTTCTGCTCCATAATCTCTGAGATCTTTTACTAGAAAACGTGGACATTCTAAAGATATTTGTGAAATTTTCACTGTGATTTGATAGATGTTTAGATAGATAGATAAATACTTTATTAATCCCAAAGGAAATTATACAATAGTCCGTTGCTCACATTCATAAACACAGAAATAGAAAAAAGTTAAAAAGTAGTCGCTTGTGTTTTATTGGGAATAAACTCCAAGACCAAAGTCTGCAGGAAGTTGAAGTGTGAGTAAATCTGTATTTATATTATAGAATATTATTTATATCAGGTGTAAGAGTTTCGTTATGAAGCACTGAGCTGAATGTTTGCACTAAAATGACTCTTCTACTTTTGATTCTGTGAAGCTGGACTTGGATCATCTGGGAGTTATTCCTGTTTAACAGAAACAGCTCAGTTTCATTTTTGGGATCAAACTTTTTTTTCTATTTTGAGTGATAGAAAAAAGGTTTTGGGACTCCATATATTTGTGAAACAATAAATATGAGTATTTATTAATAATAATTAGTAATTAGTATTTGTATCTGTCTGATGCAGCCACGCCTTTACAAACACTATAAAGATTTTTACACAAATATGTCATGATAATACTTGAGACTGTGTAAAACTTTAAAGTTGTCTGAAAGCTTTTTTCCACCTCTTTAGATGCTTAGTTTGTATTATTGTGACCTAAAGCTGCATCTGGTTCAGAAAATAAAGAAATATCATTATCTGACTTCTGTATTATAAATTGTTTTAGTTAATATGAGCTCAAAGATGGAACTTTTCATGATAGTTTGATTTATTTTAACTGAGCAGTAATCAGAGATGATTTGATCCATTTGTCTAAGATTGTAGATTCTGAATGAAGGACATGATGAGAAAGAAGAGAGAAAATATTCAAGTCAGACAGACAGATTTCAATGAGTGAATAAAAGACATTTCATCTCAGGAAGTATAATATCAAAGTAAAATGTCACAAAAACCTTCATCAATGTGCAGATGTAAAAACTTCTGTCGAGCAGAAATGACTGTAAAAATTAAAATCTTAAATATGTCAATGTTACATTTCACAGATGCTGTTTTAAATATCCAGAATTTATGATAAAAAGTTTCAAGCATAACTCTGCTGATTTAAGGTGGAATGATCTGCTGTGTTTAAATAGTGACATGAGTGGAGACAGAAACTAGAACTGAACTCAACCGTCAGACTGGTTAGATCCACAGAGGTGTGTTTGTATCAGGACAGGTGTGTGTGTGTGTGTGTGTGTGTGTGTGTGTGTGTGTGTGTGTGTGTGTGTGTGTGTGTGTGTGTGTGTGTGAGTGTGTGTGTCTTCTCTCTCTCTCTGTGTCATTGACTGGTCAACCAAATCAGCAATTACTCGCACGCCCAACCATCGCTCAATGGAGCTGCCCAAGCACCAAATAACACCCAACACACACACACACACACACACACACACACACACACACACACACACACACACACACACACACACACACACACACACTCTATGTCTTTCTATCATTGTGGGGACATACCATTGACTCCCATTCATACCTAACCCTAATCTTAACCCAGACCAAAACAATGGCTAACCCTAAAGAAACATTTTTGCACTTTTACTTTTTTCAGGAACAACAACTTGGCCAAGAAAACACTGTTTAAACTTGTGGGGACCAAAATGAGGTCCCCACAAGTGACATTGTTTTCAGTTTTCCTACAGTTGTGGGGACATTTGGTCCCTACAAGTATAGCCAGCACCTGACCACACATCCCCCCCACCCCCACACAGACACACACACACCTGTGAGATGTAAACAGACAAACAGAGCCAGCAGATCCTCCTCCCTATCTGTGCGCTGCTGAAAGGGAAAGCCTGTGAATGTTAAGTGGCTCCCTCAGGGCGGCCGATAAGTTAGTCAGCTGCAAATCCAACAAGTCCACATGAAGGCAGAGAGGACGGCAGTGACACGACACACAGCACCTCAACACACACACTATCTCTGCTCTCTGTCCTCCACACACACACACACACACACACACACACACACACACACACACACACACACACACACACACACACACACACACAGGTGAGCAGGCAGGCGGTTCATATAAACCTGATATCTACAGAAACGTGCACTCAGAAAGCACCAAACAGCTGATGACCATAACACACCTTAAAAACAACCAAACACACAAACACAGTCAGAGGGCCTGAAACAAACACACTGCGACACATGAAGCAGAAACAGTGCAAATAAAATGCCCCCACCAACATAAATCAGACATATATATAAATGTAGAAGGTGAGTGCTGCAGCTGGACCACACACTAGTAAAGATCTTATTTACACTAACTGCTGCAGACAGAAACTGTTAGCATGAGACAGACTCAAACACACCAACACTGGAAGCTGAAACAAACACTCTGTGAAGCAGAAAAAGTGAAATCCTGCAGACGCTGCGGCTCGATAAATAGAAATAAATAAAGAGCTGCAGACAATGAGGCGACGCAGAGCGTTTGGTCGGCTGCAGCTCCCTCTGACTCCTCTCTGCTAATTAGAATTGATTTATTATGGAGCAGGTATCTTATCAGGTGGGCGCTGAAATTACAATGGCTGTCCGAAGGCTGCAGGGGTGGGGGGGTGGTCAATGTCGAATAGCAAAATCAATTAGCATTGATTGGCAAAAGGTTCATTTTGCCAAAGAGGACGCAGTCGAAGGGGATTAAACTTCCCTGGCCCTCTGACAACTTTGATACGACACAATGGCTGCTTTCTGGCTGCCGTGTCGTTAACAAGCTTTCAATAGCACAGCTGCAGCTTTCTACTTTTTTATACCTCACACAGCCCGCTCTCAATGCAGCTGTGGCTAGATTTCAAATCAGGCATCGGCTAGTCTGGCCTGGCCAGGAAACAGATAGCATTGATCAAGTATCAGGGAGTGAAATCCCCTCGCAGGCTCGCATCTTAATCCTCATCAAGGAGAATTCAAATGGAGGCGCTTCAGGTCCTGATGGTTCTGGTCAGCGGCCCACAGGTGGACCGAAGCAGGACTACAGGAGGAGGAAGACGAAGAGCTGAAACAACCTGACAGGAGATGGAAAACAGACCACAGCTGCTGCTATTCTACCAACTGAAACATGATCCAGATGTTTGATAAATTAGTCTCAGGATTCAGGGAAAGTCAGTTAACTCCACAAAAGGATTTCTGTACTCATTAGTGACTTCTGTACTTCACCACAGCAGTCAGGAACAGAATCAGCTCTGCAGGGGGGGCTGGTGGAGCTCAGGATGTCAGAATACACAGAAATATACACAGAAACACACAGAAATACACAGAAACACACAGAAATACACAGAAATACACAGAAATATACACAGAAACACACAGAAACACACAGAAATACACAGAAACACACAGAAATACACAGAAACACACAGAAACACACAGAAACACACAGAAACACAGAAATACACAGAAACACACAGAAATACACAGAAACACACAGAAATACACAGAAATACACAGAAATACACAGAAACACACAGAAATACACAGAAACACACAGAAACACACAGAAACACACACACACACAGAAATACACAGAAACACACAGAAACACACAGAAACACACACACACACAGAAACACACAGAAACACACAGAAACACACAGAAACACACACACACACAGAAATACACAGAAACACACAGAAACACAGAAATACACAGAAATACACAGAAACACACAGAAACACACAGAAACACACAGAAACACAGAAACACACAGAAACACACAGAAACACACACACACACAGAAATACACAGAAACACACAGAAACACACAGAAACACACACACACACAGAAATACACAGAAACACAGAAATACACAGAAATACACAGAAACACACAGAAACACAGAAATACACAGAAATACACAGAAACACACACACACACAGAAATACACAGAAACACACAGAAACACACAGAAACACACAGAAACACACAGAAACACAGAAATACACAGAAATACACAGAAACACACACACACACAGAAATACACAGAAACACACAGAAACACACAGAAACACAGAAATACACAGAAATACACAGAAACACACACACACACAGAAATACACAGAAACACACAGAAACACACAGAAACACACACACACACAGAAATACACAGAAACACAGAAATACACAGAAATACACAGAAACACACAGAAACACAGAAATACACAGAAATACACAGAAACACACACACACACAGAAACACACAGAAACACACAGAAACACACAGAAATACACAGAAACACACAGAAACACACAGAAACACACACACACACAGAAATACACAGAAACACAGAAATACACAGAAATACACAGAAACACACAGAAACACACAGAAACACAGAAATACACAGAAACACACAGAAACACACAGAAACACACAGCAATGAGAGTTTTTAGCTGCAGCTTTCAGAGCTCTGAGTCTGTCTTACCCTCGATGGCCAGCATGGCTCTCAGCTCACGGTTCAGCAGCTCGAAGCGTCTCTCTAGATCGTGTTCTTTCTCCCTGTGGCAAGTTAGAGAGGAAAACACACACACACACACACACACAAAGTTCATCAATATGTTAATGACTAAATCATTAAGTACTTAAAGAAACCTGCAATAAACATCGATTCTGCCACTCGCCTGGACCTTCTCCGGCTTCACATTAATCTACTGCACATAACTGATACTCATAGAGCTCCCAGCCCTGGTGCACGGAGGAGTGTGTGTGTGTGTGTGTGTGTGTGTGTGTGTGTGTGTGTGTGTGTGTGTGTGTGTGTGTGTGTGTGTGGACAGAGAAAGGAGGTAAAAATACATTAAAGCAGGGAGATAAAGGAGTAAATGTGCATCTATGGATATTTCATGCATGTGTGGCCCTGCTCGTGTGTGTGTGTGTGTGTGTGTGTGTGTGTGTGTGTGTGTGTGTGTGTGTGTGTGTGTGTGTGTGTGTGTGTGTGTGCAGCACAAATTGAATTCTTCCCTCTTTCAGTCATATTAAAAATGAGCTAATTCGGGCCCTAATAGAATTTGTCCTTCACAGGCGTCTTTTCTGTTCGGCGGCACAAAGAGGAGCAGAGCGGCTAATAATCAGCCCTTCTGTCAATTGGCCACTTTAAAAGCTCCCCTTTCCCACGATATAATGTGATTATGAATACTTCAATCTCTCCTCCACTCGCACACTTTGAAATCCCAAATGAAGAAGAAAAAGCTGCCGGTGTGTGTGTTCTCCACCTGTCGCAGCTGACCACATACAAAGAGACTAGAGATAGAGTAGCGATGGCCACATTTCTATTGATTTCATATCCCACCACATGTAAATCAATGAGCCGATAGACAGAGGGCTGAATGGAGTAGCGACAACACTCCCAGCCGAGCCGATCTAACACCTCGACGGATGCTGCTCTCAGAGAAAAGCTGTTTCCCACTAAAACAAAGTTCCTTGATGAGACGTAAAACAGAGTAAAGAGGAGGAACGTACAGCAGAGAGAGCTGGTTCTGTCTCCTGATCAGGGCGTTCTTCTTGTTCACCAGCATGAACCACTCCTGCATCATGGCCTCCTCCTCCTCCTTGTTGTTGCCTGGAAACAAAACACAGAAAGACACAAAAAAACACAAAGTTACGCTCAAGATTTCACTAAAATCGCTGCTGCTTCCTTTGAAAATACACACAATTTTACTGATGAGCCTTTAATGCAAATAAAAACAGATTTAACAGATTTAACTCTCGTCAACCTGGCCCATTGTAAAGTTTGAAAGTGTGGGAAAAAATATTTTTTCACAGTGAAAACAGACATTTTCAACATTTTTGGGGAAATTTTTTCACAGTTTTTGGTGGAAATAAGAAATGTTAAAAAAAAAAAGTTTCTTTAAGAACATTTGGGAAAAAAAATCAACCATTTTTTCCCCAAATGTTCTTAAAGAAAATATCAGAAGTTTTACTGATAGATATGTAATCACTTTAGATATTTTTAGGATTTTTTTGGAAGATTTTTATTCATTTTTTGAAAGTATTTATAATTTTTTATTTTACTAATTTCTATTTGGGGATTTTTAAAATGAAATTTTTAAGGGAAGTTTTTGTGGAATTTTTGGAATTTTCTTCCTGAATTTTTGGAATTTTCTTTCTGAAGATTATGCAATTTGTTACAAATTTGGGGAATATTTTTGCTGTATTTTTGGATTTTCTTCAGACAAGGAAGAATATTTTTTAGTGCCTGTAAACGAGGACAACAGGAGGGTTCAAACCGTCAGAAATCAGAGCTCAGACAGAAGTGGAGTCTCTTATTCCAGCAGATATTCATATACGTGTGTGTTAATACACTCCTCGCCTATATTCCTTCAGTAAACATCCACAGACTTCACACCACATCAGTACGTCTTCATCCGGGGCAGATTAACTCAGAGATTACCGTGGAACCCTCTCCAGAGTGGATCCTCTCACTGTAGGCCAACACATCTCCCACCAGTCACTCAGCAGGTTGTAAAAAGCACGTCGGTGTAAGACCTGATCAGCTCACAGAGATGTAGGCGGCTCACATGAACGGCTAATGGAGGCTTCGGCCACGCCTGGGGCTAAAGCTCTGCCCTGTAACCCACCGAGGAGCTACGACGGGGGCAGAGAACAACCAATACGACAGAAGAACGTTCTAACATTAGCCAGGGAGATGAACCAGCCTCCGTCATGTTGGAATGAAGACGAGCTGCAGCGCTGAGTTTCACTCCTGCTGGCCGTCTGTTGGTATCAGAGCTAAAATCAGAAGGTTTCATCCAAACCACAGCCTGAGATCACTCAGAGATTACAGAAGGAAGCTATCCAAGCTTCCTGCTGTTTAATGGTTGCTAGGCAGCAGAAAATGCTGTTTTAGTATCAAAATACTCAATTACAAGAGCAAATCTATGAGGTAAAATAACAATATCAGAGCTTTAAAAGTAAATTTTGCCCAAAGACAATATTCTCCTACAAATTTCTGTAACTAGTACTTCTGTATATTTTTGTGCTGTATTCCTTAAATGTCTGCACTATCTTTGCTGCTCTGTGGGATGAATTAAAGCTCATCTGAAACATCCTATTCTGTCCAGTTTACTGTCACAGAGGAGGAAAGAAACACAAAAATAATCAGAGAATTTAGACTTTTTTCCAATAAAAATTCAGAAACTCTTCAATCGATCATCAAATATTTGACAGTTAATTGATTAATTGATTAATTACTGCAGCTCTAGTTAGAGGCGACACAAAAATCTGCATCTTTTTGTTTCTATTTTGGTTTATAATTGTGTTTGTTTGTCCTCTACTTGAAGAATTCACATCCATTAGAGATGTAAAGCCAATTTATTCCCCATGAAAGCATCACTGAGGTATTCTGTGCATAAATAAACTCCCTCGGCTCTGTTTCTGTCTAAAATGGGCTGTGTGGTACTTGAGGTCAGCTAAAGAGCGACGGCAGCATTAATCCGACACTCGGTTTGTCTGAGGAGCAAAATGGATGAAAACAGAAGATGAAAGATGGTCTCAGGGCTTATGTTATTATCGCTCCCTGCTAAGAGGAAGCTTCAGCGCTCCGACAGGCATCATAACAGAATTAACACCAGACCAGGGTTTGTGACACTTATTCCTTCATTAAGGTCTCGTTGAACTTTAGAACCAATCTAAAGACATCTTTCATTTTCTTCCTGCTTCTTTTGTTTGTGATGGATTCAGCTGATTTTATTTCAGTGCATTTGTAAAAAGAGCAAACATCTGCACAGAAAAACAGCCTGTAAATAAACGATTCAGCCGCTCAGAATGGGAGAAAACCGAGAAAAAAAGAGCATTTTCCACCGCAGAGAGAGGCAGCACTGCGTCAGCGATGACAAAAGGCAGGATGGATGGATGTGTGCACGGACACCGGTGAGAGTGTGGACATTTGAGATACTCTGAGCCAGCAGATGTATGTAATTTCATTTAGGAGGAGGAGGAGGAGGCGGGAGAAAGAAAAAACGAATGAAAGAAAGCTTCAGGATTTAGCGGAATCGGGGCTCGTGGATTACTGTAGTCAACTTTGAAATGGACGACACTCGGAGGGGGGATAAAGCTGCGCTGACAGGTCATTGTGCTGCCTCCAAGTCAAATAAAACAAGCAAATAATAATGGCAAATATTAAGCTCCTGTGACATTGTGGCGAGGCGGGCTGGAAGACGAGGGGGATTATAAAGCTATATCCCCCACCGCTAGCAGCCAGCAGCTAAACACCAAGTCATAGCCAAACACAGCTATGAAAGGAGGGGAGGAGAAGGGAGGAGAGGAGAGAGAGGAGAGAGGAGGAGGGGGGGGAAGGAAAGGAGGTCAGAGGGAAGGTAGGAGATGAGGAGAGGAGGGAAGGAAAGGAGGTCAGAGGGAAGGTAGGAGATGAGGATGAAAGGAAGGAGGGAAGGAGGGAGGGAAGGGAGGGATGGAGGAGGGATGGAGGGATGGTTGGGATGGAGGAGGGATGGAGGGATGGAGGAGGGATGGAGGGATGGAGGAGGGATGGAGAAGGGATGGAGGAGGGATGGAGGAGGGATGGAGGAAGGATGGAGAAGGGATGGAGGGATGGAGGAGGGATGGAGGAGGGATGGAGAAGGGATGGAGGGATGGAGGAGGGATGGAGGAGGGATGGAGGAGGGACGGAGGGATGGTTGGGATGGAGGAGGGATGGAGGGATGGAGGAGGGATGGAGGGATGGAGGAGGGATGGAGAAGGGATGGAGGGATGGAGGAGGGATGGAGGAGGGATGGAGAAGGGATGGAGGGATGGAGGAGGGATGGAGGAGGGATGGAGGATGACACCCGACAGCTGCTCAGCTTCCTCCTCCCTCCTTCTGAAGTCTCCAGAGCTGAACTCTGACCTGCTGATGGAAGCTGAACTCTTAAAGAGACAGAATGAGACGATTCATTATTTAAAACTAGATGTAGGAACCAGGAGAAGCTCGCTGTCAGCTGTTGTTTTGGACTTTCTCTTTGCCACTGCATGTATTAAATATGTGTAATCAAAAGAGAACTGTGACTGGCTGTTTACTGTGATTTGTAGCCAATCAGACTGAGCTGTGGGCGGGACGTTTCTCAGGACCAGAGTTAAAATAAATTCACTTATTTAATCAGGAATTAGTTAAAGATGATAATGACGGAAAATAAAAGGAAGGATGGTCGATTATCGGTAGATTCTTAAAAAAAAGAAGGAAGGATGTTTGAGTCTGATCTGCTGCTCGGTGCAGAAATCACAGCTCTAACGTCCTGCTGGGAAAAACAACACATGTTCAGAGTGACAACGGCAGAAAATAAAGTGTATGAAGACAAACGGTGTAAATGTCCTGGCAGGCCCTGCTGACACCGTGTCTGGATCCAGTCTTGGCTCGGCCCCGGACCCATGCTGGCTCTCAGGGGCCCGTCCTGGATCAAAGCATCTGGCGGTTGGCAGGTTGCATTCTGGGTCTCGCTGCTCGCCTTCCACTCCTCAGCGCTCAGCACAGAGCAGGACAGCCAAAGTCTGCTGAGACCAACCACAAATCTGGCACCAGGACAATGTTTGATGAGGACATCAAAGGGTTAGTGGAGAAGACGGAGATCCACCGGGTTCCTTTATCCACAGTAATACCATGTTTGGTGCTCAGCGTTGATGAGGAGATAGAATGGAGTCACAGAGCTGAGATCCAGCTGATAGACCATCCAACAAGTCTCTACCTGATAGAACATCCAACAAGTCTCTGTCTGATAGACCATCCAACAAGCCTCTATCTGATAGACCATCCAACAAGTCTGTCTGATAGACCATCCAACAAGTCTCTATCTAATAGACCATCCAACAAGTCTCTGTCTGATAGACCATCCAACAAGTCTGTCTGATAGACCATCCAACAAGTCTCTATCTAATAGACCATCCAACAAGTCTCTGTCTGATAGACCATCCAACAAGCCTCTATCTGATAGAACATCCAACAAGTCTCTGTCTGATAGACCATCCAACAAGCCTCTATCTGATAGAACATCCAACAAGTCTCTGTCTGATAGACCATCCAACAAGCCTCTATCTGATAGAACATCCAACAAGTCTCTGTCTGATAGACCATCCAACAAGCCTCTATCTGATAGAACATCCAACAAGTCTCTGTCTGATAGACCATCCAACAAGTCTGTCTGATAGACCATCCAACAAGTCTCTATCTAATAGACCATCCAACAAGTCTCTGTCTGATAGACCATCCAACAAGTCTCTGTCTGATAGACCATCCAACAAGTCTCTGTCTGATAGACCATCCAACAAGTCTCTGTCTAATAGACCATCCAAAAAGTCTCTGTCTGATAGAACATCCAAAAAGTCTCTACCTGATAGAACATCCAACAAGTCTCTATCTAATAGACCATCCAACAAGTCTCTGTCTGATAGACCATCCAACAAGTCTCTGTCTGATAGACCATCCAACAAGTCTCTGTCTAATAGACCATCCAAAAAGTCTCTGTCTGATAGAACATCCAACAAGTCTCTATCTAATAGACCATCCAAAAAGTCTCTACCTGATAGAACATCCAACAAGTCTCTATCTAATAGACCATCCAACAAGTCTCTGTCTGATAGACCATCCAACAAGTCTCTGTCTAATAGACCATCCAACAAGTCTCTGTCTGATAGACCATCCAACAAGTCTCTGTCTAATAGACCATCCAAAAAGTCTCTGTCTGATAGAACATCCAACAAGTCTCTATCTAATAGACCATCCAAAAGTCTCTGTCTGATAGACCATCCACAAGTCTCTATCTAATAGACCATCCAAAAAGTCTCTGTCTGATAGACCATCCAACAAGTCTCTGTCTGATAGACCATCCAACAAGTCTCTGTCTGATAGAACATCCAACAAGTCTCTATCTAATAGACCATCCAACAAGTCTCTGTCTGATAGACCATCCAACAAGTCTCTGTCTAATAGACCATCCAAAAAGTCTCTGTCTGATAGAACATCCAACAAGTCTCTGTCTGATAGACCATCCAACAAGTCTCTGTCTGATAGAACATCCAACAAGTCTCTATCTAATAGACCATCCAAAAAGTCTCTGTCTGATAGACCACCCAACAAGTCTCTGTCTGATAGACCATCCAACAAGTCTCTATCTGATAGATCATCCAACAAGTCTCTGTCTGATAGACCATCCAACAAGTCTCTGTCTGATAGACCATCCAAAAAGTCTCTGTCTGATAGACCATCCAACAAGTCTCTGTCTGATAGACCACCCAACAAGTCTCTGTCTGATAGACCATCCAACAAGTCTCTGTCTGATAGACCACCCAACAAGTCTCTGTCTGATAGACCATCCAACAAGTCTCTGTCTGATAGACCATGCAACAAGTCTCTATCTGATAGACCATCCAACAAGTCTCTGTCTAATAGACCATCCAACAAGCCTCTGTCTGACAGACCATCCAAAAAGCCTCTATCTGATCGCCTGCTGCTGCTTCTCTTGTTTCTCACTAACGCAACCAGAAGACAACTGCTGTCCTCAAGGCAGAAGAAAAGGTGGTCAGCATCGGCCGCTTGTGTTGATCCAGTGACAGAGGAATGAATAAAGAAATGGAAAGGAGAGAAAGGGTTAAAAAAAGAAAAAGGCAGAGTGAGCCTGAACAGCCAAATCAGATTAAGATAGAGATCTGTGCCCTGTTCCATCCATAGATAGGAAGAATGAAACCACCCTGAGGTGCTGCTGGTCTCCAAGGCTTCTGGATCAATGTTTGGTCTCACCACATACATGCAGGAATTAGCTTTTAGAATCACTCACTAAATATTATAATTGATTTGCCAAGAATTAGGAGCACAAGTAAAGAGTTTATAGATATAAATTAAAACGTTCTGGTGCTTCATCTGAACTCAAAGTGCACTAAATAGAAACTGAAGCATCCAAACAATGATCTGCTGCTGCATTATTGTTCATTTTATTCTTTTTCATCTAATATTTCTTTCTTTTAATATTTATTTCTAAGTATTATTTACCTGATGAAGCCATAGCACCAAAATGTTGCACATAAAGGTATTTTTTTGCAGACCACAGTGTTTTCGAGTCTGTTTTACCTGCTAAATAAAATAGATGTAAGAAAGGCTGTTTTGTACTATAAATAGTCTTTTTTTGTTTGGTGGTCTTTTTTTATACAAATCATAATAAATTGAAATAAATGTAAAACGTTGACTCTGATGATCTCTGCAGCCACTAATCTGTAATACTGAGTAATATCTAACCCACAGCGATATCTGACTGGTCAAAAAACACTGAAGGATGCATTTTGGAAAGTTTTCTGAATAAAAACATAAACAGACAAAAAACAATTCAACAAAGTTTATGCACCAGGATTAAACTTTTTGCTGCAAATGTCCATCAGTTTGGAACATTTAGCGTTGATTATTAATTATCTTTGTCTCTATGAGCCATGAAATAACCACTGTTTGACTCTTACTGTGAAATGACTGAAATCAAAGTCTTTTGTGGTCAGTTTGTTCCATCATCTCCAAAGATTTCAGTTTATCTTTAAGCAAAATAGAAAATACCAACATTTGAGATGTTAAAATGAACAAAACTTTGGTGATAAAAATCTGTTTTATTTTCTCTAATTTAGGGTCAGAGGTCGACAGTCTGACCTTCCAGTTCTGCTGGAATCTTCTGACCAGTGAGTCCTTCAAACCAACTCATGTGTTTAAGGATTGTCAGAGAAGAAACTGGATAAATTAAAACTTCCTGCTTCTCTCCTCCCTCAAACTTCTCCTCTTTGTGCTGGGAGGAAGCAGCTCGGCTCACGGAGGAAAACGAAGGCGACAGAAAGAGAAACACATTAAAGCGGCGATCACAGCACGTTCATCTCATTTCTTATCCCTCCATTTTGTCATTTAATCCAATAGCTGCTAATCCAATTTGTCTATCAGACATGTAAAAAGGAGGAGGAGGAGAAAGGAGAGGAGGAGGGGAAGGGAGGAGATAGAGCTCAACTTCTCTTCTGTGTTTGAGTCACTTTGTGAATTGCGGTTTATTTAAGGGCCCGGTTGTGTCGCTGCCATCGCTTCCATCCGAGCATCAAGCCGTCTGATATCAGCGGATCAGCAAGATGAAAGCAGAGACACATGAAAGGAAATGAAGAAAGAAGGAATAAAAAGAACAGGACGAACATTGTTTCCTGTGATTAGGTAAGAGCTCGTTAAAAGGCTGTCACTGCAGCCATGTGAATATGCATGACAGGGGCCGGCCTAATCAGGGGCCCGTAAAGAGCCCAACACTGGACCTAATTAATGTGAGCAGAGCGGCGTCTCGTTAGGAGGGAAGCTTGTAAGCAAGAAAAGGTCCAGCAGCTCTCACATTCAGCTGAAACATCATCTAAAAGCTTTGAGGCTGATTTATTCTCCCTTCGTGTTCACAGCGATGTGCAGACCTTCTAGCATCCAGCAGCATTACAACACTCCTCATACTCCTCCTTCTCTACGCTGCGTTTCTCCTGCTCTCCCATTCTGCTGCTGGAGTGGTGCTGAGGGTATTTCTTTCAGGGAGTCTTTTTAGCCGTTCTCAATGGCACAATGGAGCAGCGTATAGAGCAGATTCCTGCTTTATTGAACCTGTGTATAATGTCGTCTGAATGGAGCACATTAACCGATTCACACTCACCTCCTTCCCTTCCTCCCCCCACACAGAAAAGGAGAAAAATACTGAAAAAAAGAAAGAAAGAAAGAGGAGAAAAAAACTCTCCTCTCACACTGAGGCACAATGAGTGCCTTTTCCTCTGGTGTCATTTGTCAACCACTGCTTGCTTTACAACATTCAAAGACATGGAGGTGGAGGAGAGAAAAAGGAGAGGAGGAGAGAGAAGGAGAAAAGGAGAGGATGAAGAAGAGGAGAGAAGGAGAGGAGAGAAGGAGAGGAGAGAAGGAGAGGAGGAAGAGGAGAGAAGGAGAGGAGAGAAGGAGAGGAGAGGAGGAAGAGGAGAGAAGGAGAGGATGAAGAGGAGAGAAGGAGAGGAGAGAAGGAGAGGAAAGAAGGAGAGGAGAGAAGGAGAGGATGAAGAGGAGAGGAGGTGAGGCAGAGACCTGAATCAGCTCATTTCCACAGTCATAAGTGGAGCTGCATAATTATTAGTTCCTGTCTGAACGTTGTTCTAACAGTGGAGGAACATAGTTCAGTCAGGGAGGTGATGGTGGAAATGAAACTACACAGACCTGCTAATTAAACACCATAAATTGGTGAACTAACATCTGCTGTGGTTTAATCTGGGATAAAAAATAAAAGTTTCATTTGCAGCTTTGCTTGATTTTTATGTGAATGTTCTTAAAGAAAATATTAGACATTTTACTGATATATATGGAATCACTTTAGATATTTTTAGGATTTTTGGAAGATTTTTCGCTCATTTTTTGAAAAATATTTACTAGAACTTTCTTGCCAAATTTGGGGGAACTTTTAAATAAAACTTTTAAGGAATTATTGCAGTTTTCTTCCTGAAGGTTTGCGAATTTTCAGAAATCTGGGGAATTTTTTTTGCTGAATTTTGGGATTTTTTCAGACAAGGAAACTATAGTTTTTGGGTTAGGAGGGTTAAAGAAGTCTGGTTATGAATGACATTATATTTAATGTATATCTGCTCCTAATATGGGTCCTTATTGATCACCAATAATCGACAAACAAACCGACCCATACAGGTGGATCCTATGAGGGACTAACAGTCAGATTAGAGCAGAACAAATGCCATCCTGCAGTAGTTTTTATTTGTCTAGCAGAACCAGCCAAGCCGTGACAATCACACATATACACTCCCCCCTCTCCCCTTGCCTCCCCCCGCCTCCCCCACACTCCATCAAATTGTGTTTTTGCTCCAAATCAATAAACATTATCAGAGAGTGGCAGACTATGGGCTGGTGGAGGCAGCCGGTGTCTGTTAAACCCAGACCGCCCTGTCTCCATCACAGCCGGGTGAGGAGGCCAGCAGGGAGGACGGCAGCAACACAAAAACACACAAAAACACAGCAGCAGGAAGGATGGAGGCAGAATACACAGAAAGAGCCGCGCTGGGTGATCAAACAGACAGTATTTTGGTGCATGTTCAGTCCTACAGAGAGATTTCTCCCATCCAGACACACAGAAACAGACGGATGGACGGCAGCAAACAATCAAAGACAGCAGACTGGAAAAGAAAAGAGCAGCAGTGAAGCATTGAGGTGTCTAACAATAATCCTAACAGCAGCGGCTGTTTGGACCACGACACTCAATAAGAAATTACAAGAAGTCAACAGTTAACCCCTCGTCTCCCATTAGCCTCCTGTATCACTCCTCTACGTCTGTCAGCTCTCCTTACAACACCAACCATTAATATACTAAATATGATGATTTTCAACCTGTCCCCACTCAGCTGGGGGCTGGAAAAGGGAAATCAGGGGCTGCCATACACCATTTCTCAATTACCTTCCTCATTATTGTCCCGTGTTCATTCCTCCCATTATCACCCTCTTTCTGCTGCGCCCCTCTTCAGGCCGGCCGAGGAGGATGAAGAGAGACGGCAGAGGCCACAGCACTTCAGGTAATTAACAGATGAGAGGAGGACATGTGAGCGTGCGTACGTCTGATTGGGGAGCTCACCTGCCGATACCCCCTAAAAGGTATTTCATTAGCGAGCCTGTTAGCATAAAGCAGAGCAACAAAGCCGGTCCGCTGCCTCCACTCCAGATCCACGGCCCTCCAGGACGTCTGTGGAGCGAAGACGAGAGGCGAGGAGAGGCTATCCCCGTTCATAATCTCATGACAAAAGGCAAAAAGGCATCATCCTATTAGCAGCGTGATCTTCAGCAGCTCCTGCTAGCTGCTTTCTACAGGGGGCTGTGAGGTATTATGAAGGTGAGAGGGTGATCGGAGCTCCTATTAGCTCTGGAGAAGAGGACAGACCCCATGCTGAGGTCCTGCTACCAGTCTTTATTTCTGGTTTTCAGAATGAGAGCCTTTGTTTGGACACTTGGGGGGGGGGGGGGGGGGGGGGGGGGCTTCTATCAGGCTTCATAGCTACAACACAAAGTGGAGAGATTCTTCAATCAACCAGCTCACTGCCAGCAGAGACCTGAAGCTGGGAAACATCTGCAGCTCCACCTGGTAGACCTGAAGCTGGGAAACATCTGCAGCTCTACCTGGTAGACCTGAAGCTGGGAAACATCTGCAGCTCTACCTGGTAGACCTGAAGCTGGGAAACATCTGCAGTTCTACCTGGTAGACCTGAAGCTGGGAAACATCTGCAGCTCTACCTGGTAGACCTGAAGCTGGGAAACATCTGCAGTTCTACCTGGTAGACCTGAAGCTGGGAAACATCTGCAGCTCCACCTGGTAGACCTGAAGCTGGGAAACATCTGCAGCTCTACCTGGTAGAACCCATTCCTGCTGCTCCATCACAACATGTCAGCGATCAGTAAAAACTCTCACTGCTGTCAAACTGGAACTGCAGCGCACAAAAACTAACACTGGTTATTGTAGTTTACTGTTTTATAGTGTTTTTCTGTTTTGTAACATTACAGAAAACTAAAATGACACATTTTAAAATATATATAAACGCTGGCTGTAAAATAAAAGCATCCCAAAACTATAAATATTGGCCACAACTAAAAATAAGCAGTTAATAAAAAGGTCATTTGTTCTTTTAGAATGTTTGGCTTTAAACCAGGCTTTGTTTACTGCACTAAAATTAGCAAAATAGATCATTATTTTACAGATTTTGGGCTTTATATAAATAAATTTTGCTATTTTCTGCAACTTTACAAAACAGAAAAAATGTAAAATATCTCATAAAGCCTGAGAAAATAAGTAATATTTTATATATTAACTGTAAAAAACAGGTCAAAATCAATAACAAATGGCCAGTAAAGGTTAAATGAGCATAATATATCATTCTTTACACATATCTGCCATTATTTCAAAGAAATTTTATTCATAATAAGGAAAATTAATTTCTTTTAATTGTTATTCTCTGCAATTGTACAAAACAGAGAAAATATGTAAAATATCTCATAAAGCCACAGAAAATAACTAATATTTTACATATTAAGCATTAAGGTCAAAATAAATACTAAATGTCCAGTAAAGTAGTAAATTTGCATAATATATTATTATTTTACACATTTTTGCAGTTATTTGAAAGAAAATAGTGTACATTCAGGACTTTAACTGGAAATGTACACATGCTCCCTGTTTAGATGAATTACAGACAATATATAGAAAATAAAAACAAAAAATAGAATTTTTCAAGTTATTTTAAAAAACGGCAAAAACTATAAAAATGTCCTCATTTTGAAAATTATCTTTTTTACAAATAGTAATTAATTATTTTAAATTTAGTTAATGTAAAATTCCACTTGCCTACTGTATTTAAATGAGCTAAAATGTAACTATTTTATCTTTATTTGTTGTTATTTTCTGAACTTGACAGTACTTCGCCATCTCTAACAGGTTTTTTCTGCAGATTTTTTGCTGTTTTCCACAGATTGTTTCAGGTTTCGGTTTTCTGCTGGTTATTGTGGGAATCCAGCAGCAGCTCTGCTAAAACAGTCGGTATGAGAGGAAGAGAGATTAGTGTGTTTGTTCTGTTCTTCTGCTCAGCAGGAGTCCTGCAGCCTCAGGTTACAGAGGGATGATGGGAAATAAAAGCAGAAGGAGCTGTTAGTGAATGACAGCGGCACAGAAAATGGACTGAGATACAAACAACACATGACAGCTTCTGTTAGGATGCTTCACTTCATTCACATATAATCTAAACTTCCACTATTTTTATTCAACAGAATGACAGCAGGAGGAGCAACAGCTACATAAAATGCAGTCTATAATGGATTTTTATGTATATCTGATTTATCTGCATTAGAAAAGTTTATGGAAATGGAACAATTAAAAAAAACATTTGAAAACTTTGCAATCTAGTTTTTACGCTTCCTTACAGTATTTCTGACTTCTCAAAAAGAGCTAATGCTCATATTTGGAGACAGAAGAGGCTCTGAGGGAGCAGAGACTTAACTTAACTTCCATATGTCTGGTCAGTTGTTCCCTCTTTATATCTTTCATTGAAAACTTTTACCTCAGAAACGTGGCCGATACCAGCTGAAAGGAAAAAATAAAAACTTTCCTGGATGAAACTAATTCAATCCATAATTTTGAATAACTTTCTTCACCCATAGTTGGTAGCCTGACCAATCTATATCTGATCAATCACTATCTGATAAATCAATATATGTCAATCAATATCTGATCAGTCAATATCTGATCAATCACTATCTGATAAATCAATATCTGATTAATCAAAGACACAAAATGAACTCTGTGGACATTATTACATGTCCTAATAAATTTAAATTAATAAATTGTTCTGGAGGATTTTACATGACAGCAGGTGGAGAGCATTAAGGTGGAGGGCATTAAGGTGGAGGGCATTAAGGTGGAGAGCATTAAGGTGGAGAGCATTAAGGTGGAGGGCATTAAGGTGGAGGGCATTAAGGTGGAGAGCATTAAGGTGGAGAGCATTAAGGTGGAGAGCATTAAGGTGGAGGGCATTAAGGTGGAGGGCATTAAGGTGGAGAGCATTAAGGTGGAGAGCATTAAGGTGGAGGGCATTAAGGTGGAGGGCATTAAGGTGGAGAGCATTAAGGTGGAGAGCATTAAGGTGGAGGGCATTAAGGTGGAGGGCATTAAGGTGGAGAACATTAAGGTGGAGGGCATTAAGGTGGAGAGCATTAAGGTGGAGAGCATTAAGGTGGAGAGCATTAAGGTGGAGGGCATTAAGGTGGAGGGCATTAAGGTGGAGGGCATTAAGGTGGAGAACATTAAGGTGGAGGGCATTAAGGTGGAGAGCATTAAGGTGGAGGGCATTAAGGTGGAGGGCATTAAGGTGGAGAGCATTAAGGTGGAGGGCATTAAGGTGGAGGGCATTAAGGTGGAGGGCATTAAGGTGGAGAGCATTAAGGTGGAGGGCATTAAGGTGGAGAGCATTAAGGTGGAGAGCATTAAGGTGGAGGGCATTAAGGTGGAGAGCATTAAGGTGGAGAGCATTAAGGTGGAGAACATTAAGGTGGAGAACATTAAGGTGGAGGGCATTAAGGTGGAGAGCATTAAGGTGGAGGGCATTAAGGTGGAGGGCATTAAGGTGGAGAGCATTAAGGTGGAGAGCATTAAGGTGGAGGGCATTAAGGTGGAGGGCATTAAGGTGGAGGGCATTAAGGTGGAGAACATTAAGGTGGAGAGCATTAAGGTGGAGGGCATTAAGGTGGAGAGCATTAAGGTGGAGGGCATTAAGGTGGAGAGCATTAAGGTGGAGAACATTAAGGTGGAGAACATTAAGGTGGAGGGCATTAAGGTGGAGAGCATTAAGGTGGAGGGCATTAAGGTGGAGGGCATTAAGGTGGAGAGCATTAAGGTGGAGGGCATTAAGGTGGAGAACATTAAGGTGGAGAACATTAAGGTGGAGGGCATTAAGGTGGAGAGCATTAAGGTGGAGGGCATTAAGGTGGAGGGCATTAAGGTGGAGAGCATTAAGGTGGAGAGCATTAAGGTGGAGGGCATTAAGGTGGAGGGCATTAAGGTGGAGGGCATTAAGGTGGAGAACATTAAGGTGGAGAGCATTAAGGTGGAGGGCATTAAGGTGGAGAGCATTAAGGTGGAGGGCATTAAGGTGGAGGGCATTAAGGTGGAGGGCATTAAGGTGGAGGGCATTAAGGTGGAGAACATTAAGGTGGAGGGCATTAAGGTGGAGAGCATTAAGGTGGAGGGCATTAAGGTGGAGGGCATTAAGGTGGAGGGCATTAAGGTGGAGAGCATTAAGGTGGAGGGCATTAAGGTGGAGGGCATTAAGGTGGAGGGCATTAAGGTGGAGAGCATTAAGGTGGAGAGCATTAAGGTGGAGGGCATTAAGGTGGAGAACATTAAGGTGGAGGGCATTAAGGTGGAGGGCATTAAGGTGGAGAGCATTAAGGTGGAGGGCATTAAGGTGGAGAACATTAAGGTGGAGAGCATTAAGGTGGAGAGCATTAAGGTGGAGGGCATTAAGGTGGAGGGCATTAAGGTGGAGAACATTAAGGTGGAGGGCATTAAGGTGGAGAGCATTAAGGTGGAGGGCATTAAGGTGGAGGGCATTAAGGTGGAGGGCATTAAGGTGGAGAACATTAAGGTGGAGAGCATTAAGGTGGAGGGCATTAAGGTGGAGGGCATTAAGGTGGAGGGCATTAAGGTGGAGAGCATTAAGGTGGAGGGCATTAAGGTGGAGGGCATTAAGGTGGAGGGCATTAAGGTGGAGAGCATTAAGGTGGAGGGCATTAAGGTGGAGAGCATTAAGGTGGAGAGCATTAAGGTGGAGGGCATTAAGGTGGAGAGCATTAAGGTGGAGAGCATTAAGGTGGAGAACATTAAGGTGGAGAACATTAAGGTGGAGAACATTAAGGTGGAGGGCATTAAGGTGGAGAGCATTAAGGTGGAGGGCATTAAGGTGGAGGGCATTAAGGTGGAGAGCATTAAGGTGGAGAGCATTAAGGTGGAGGGCATTAAGGTGGAGGGCATTAAGGTGGAGAGCATTAAGGTGGAGGGCATTAAGGTGGAGGGCATTAAGGTGGAGAGCATTAAGGTGGAGGGCATTAAGGTGGAGGGCATTAAGGTGGAGGGCATTAAGGTGGAGGGCATTAAGGTGGAGGGCATTAAGGTGGAGGGCATTAAGGTGGAGGGCATTAAGCTTCACAGGAGATGTCCTCATGGTGGAACAGCAGCAGGAGGAGCAGAGGATAATTCATTACCGGAAATCAAACTATGAATGATTAATCATGAACATCTCTGGTAGAGTTTAAAGTTTTTCTTTGTGTGTTCTTAGCAGTCTCCTTCTTCTTCTTCATCTGTAGCCTATAGAGCCACCTTCTGATGACTTTACAGCCTGGTTTATTCACTCCAACATGACAAAGATCTGAGTCTAAATCATGTTTTCTGTTTTAATTTCACAGGTTTTCCTGGTGTTTGATAGTCAAACATAGCCTAGCCGCACTAGACCCAGGTCTGAAGACACAAGGGTCTAGGAACTGTTGACAATGAGGGAGGCGGGCTAAAAGGTTGTCTTTCAAATCACTCTGCAGCAATTGGGTAGGTATACAACCAATCAGCGCAACGAATAGGCTGACATAGTTCCTAGAGCGCTGGAAATCAGAGGATGCGGGAGTTCGGTGAAGCCTTTTTTATACAGTCAATGGGTGAAGCTCAAGTATATTACAGACATGTTAACAGAAAGATTATTCAGAGTCGGTGCTAATGGAGCTCAACGACTGTTGTCGTTTTTGTTGTACCCTGGCAGAGAATTAAATTCGTTGCTGTGGGTTGTCTAGTATGGCTAGGCTAAGTAAACATATAGAAACTATAATTCTACCAGCATGCAGACATCCTACAGCTGGCCTTAGAGCTTTAAATCTAAACAACAGCTCCTATTTTATAACGGTATAGATGGAGGTATTGTTTACCTGTTTTATACTGAATTAGGACACACATAAACACTGTTACACTGAACTGGAGTTACAGTTCCTGAATCCAGCTGGATTATTTTTAGGTAAATGATTCTACTGAGTCTGCTGCTCTTCAACCACTTCAACAGAATACTACAGAAATGTTCTGAGCTTCAACGTCGATCTAAAAATGGAGGAATCAGAGTTCTCACTGCTTCAACAAACACACTTCATCACCTGCATAGAGTCACAGCGTTGGTAATTCAGAACGGCAGGGAGAAGTTTGAAGGTCCTTTAAAGGTATAAAAGTACAGATACACCAGAGATGCACTCCTCCCATCATCTGACTACCCTCACACACACTGGAACACACACACACACACACACACACACACACACACACACACACACACACACACACACACACACACACACACACTCCTCCCATCCAGTAAAGGTGACCTGGGTGTGTAGCTTATTAACCTCCATCAGTTCTTATCAGCCATGAATAGCTCAGTAGTCATCTGCTGCTCCTGGATCTGAGGAGGAAACGTTCTCCTCATACATTTATATATGCAAACACACACAGAAAAAAAGGGGACCAGAGGAAACATTTTGTGGTTCTAGTTCTGATTCTAACAGGAAAACTTACTCGTGATTAATCTGACCCAGCACAAGCGAAACAGATTCAACACTGGAAAAAACATCTAAAATATAACTTAAAACTGCTAAAAAACACTTTTAAAAAACGGTGAATAGAGTTTGCTATCTACAGGAAATGTTTATTAAAATGACATAATAAAAGCATTAATTTTCTTTAAAATAACATCAACATAATAAATCTAATATTAAATGATAATTAAAGAAAACATTTAATTGTAAGATTACTTATTACTAACTTGGTTTCTAAAATTAGCAAAATAAATTTAAAAATCATTCTTTCTGTCATTTGACAAAAAATATGTAAACTAACTACTAAAAATGTATTTTTACAGATTTTCCCTGTGGTGGTAAATTACACCAATTACTTCGTAAAAATGACAGAAAAAATTATTAATTTACACGGTAAATGTATTTTTTAAAAATAACAACTGTGAGGATTGCAAAAAGAGGCCCCCCCCACACTGTCCAACTTGCAATATATCCTTTATTGTAGTCGTGACGTTTCGGTACTAGACCTTCATCAGACAAAATCTGTTTTTCCCTCTTCGCACCTGTTTTTTGATAGATGTGCGAAGTGTTTACCTTTTATAAAAATAACAACTGCAAATACTGTCCAAACAAATAAATCTGAATATAAATGATTTTTATTGCACTAAAATTACCAACAAAAAGTAATATTTTGCAGATATTTGGAGAAATAAAAAAAACTGACTGATTGAAAAATGGTGAATATTTTTTTAAACTGTCATTGTACTGATTTTTCCTGTTTTGTTAAATTACAGACAATATCTAGTAAAACCAGAGAAAAGGTTTGAATTTACATGCTGGCTATAAAAAATAAGTAAATAAGTGAAGAAAACTAAAAAACATTGCTATAAATACCAGTATTGTCCTCACGTGTTCCTCCAGAATGACGCCGTTTATTTAAACATGTTCTTTTTTTGTTTGTTCTTTAAAAGTTTTCACATATTCTTTCTGCCGCATTTTTCAGTTCTTGACAAATTTTTTTGCCATTTTTATTTAGTTTTCATGCTTAAAATGGTCCAGATCTGTGTTTTAATGTCTAAAATGCATAGATAATGACACTGGACTCTGAAAATGATGATTTAAGCTGATATTTGCTGCTGCTGTCAGATTCTCACAGTCGTTTTTAAAGGATTTGCTTCTTTCCGCCATACGATGCTCATGCAGTCGTACATTCTACAAACCAATAAAAACTCTTTGTCTTCTGACCTTTCCACGGTTTTTCTGTCAGAACCTGCAGTCAGACTCGGACAATAAACTGAATTTCTCCTCCTCACCTAAATACTCTCATCATAGCTATCAATAAAGAGCTGGATCCAGTCTGATTAAACTGATATAACCACTAAATGTCATTTAAACGGATGTATGACCAAAAATAACAGGTTTTACTGTAAGGAAGCAGCAGGTAAGAAAATGTCACACAGAGATGCATTAGAGATAAATGTGGAATATTATAAAGTCCTGTTAGGATGGAAATGTTGAGCTTTACTGTATTTCTACTGTCATTTTCTGCTAGTGTTCTCTCTAAAGTCATGTAGAAACAGAGGATCCTTCCTGCAGCTAAAAACAGGAGGAATCAGTGTTGAAAGTGTCCGCTAAGCCGGGACTCGCTGGGGCTAAACTGAGGCTAAGCCCGGTGTTTTAGGGGCCGGAGAGTGTTTACACACTCCAAGGTGTGAACCATTCAGGGAGCTTAGAGGGTGGAGAAACATGAGTCCATTTAGAGCTTCTAAACCTCAGGACCTGCTGCTGGTAACTGGGACAGCTCAACACCAACAACACAACTCTGGAGGAGCAGATACACCAACAACACAACTCTGGAGGAGCAGATACACCAACAACACAACTCTGGAGGAGCACATACACCAACAACACAACTCTGGAGGAGCAGATACACCAACAACACAATGAAGGAGGAGCACATACACCAACAACACAATGAAGGAGGAGCACATACACCAACAACACAATGAAGGAGGAGCACATACACCAACAACACAATGAAGGAGGAGCACATACACCAATAACACAATGAAGGAGGAGCACATACACCAACAACACAATGAAGGAGGAGCACATACACCAACAACACAATGAAGGAGGAGCAGATACACCAACAACACAACTCTGGAGGAGCACATACACCAACAACACAACTCTGGAGGAGCACATACACCAACAACACAATGAAGGAGGAGCACATACACCAACAACACAACTCTGGAGGAGCAGATACACCAACAACACAACTCTGGAGGAGCACATACACCAACAACACAATGAAGGAGGAGCACATACACCAACAACACAACTCTGGAGGAGCACATACACCAACAACACAATGAAGGAGGAGCACATACACCAACAACACAACTCTGGAGGAGCACATACACCAACAACACAACTCTGGAGGAGCACATACACCAATAACACAACTCTGGAGGAGCACATACACCAATAACACAACTCTGGAGGAGCACATACACCAACAACACAACTCTGGAGGAGCACATACACCAACAACACAATGAAGGAGGAGCACATACACCAACAACACAATGAAGGAGGTGCAAATATGTTACATCAGCTGATTGTGATCCTACTACAAATCCACCTCTGAGGACTTATCAGGACTTATCCATCAGAAATGATCCAAGAAACAACTGATTAAACTGTGGGGGTGTTTCTGAGCCGCCCGCTACATGTTTAGGTCACGTGATCGTACATAACGTACACATGCAGAACACACGCCTGTGCTCAGAGCAAGGTCATTTAGTTTGTGGGTTCATCTATATTAGATGGAGCCGTGATTTCTGATCATCAATAACTAATAAACAAATGCTGCATTTCTGACGTATGGGGGAATGAGCAGCCTTGGAGGAGGACTGAGCTCTGATTATTTTTATCTTTCTACTGATATTTCTTAATGTCTGCTCTGTCTCCACTGTGGGATTAATAAAGGTTTATGTCATATCTTATGCTTTCTTCCTCCTCTACTACTACATGTGGGTTTTATGATTCCTTCAAACTGGAATCTTGTCCAACTTAGTCACAGTTTCACCTTTTAGGGAGAAACATAAATGAGAGGACAGTTTGGTTACACAAGAATACAAAAAAGAAAGAAAGAAAGAAAGAAAGAAAGAAAGAAAGAAAGAAAGGGTCCCTACAAAAACACTTGATCTGGGCATTACGGAAGTTATTTTATAATTAATACTTTCTTTTGTGATTTTATGACACATTTTCTGTAATGAAACAATGAAAATCAGATCAGTTGGTTTGCTGAATGATCTGCTGTCCAACTAAAGCACACAACAGAGCATGAAACACTCCAAATTAAAAATGAATCCACTTCTATTGTGTGTGAATGAACAGAGATAACCCCCAGAGGAGCTGACTGACAGCTGCAGTCTGTTTAGCATAAGGAGCTCCTCCTGCCCCATTAGCAGAGGCAGGAGGGTGGAGGGGCAGCTAGCTACCCCCGGGGTAGATGTTAGAACTAATGTGAGGGGTGTCATATTACACGCCTGGTGACAAGAGGGAGGCGAGCGGTGAATTTACTTAATGAATTAATCTGAGGACCAGGAACGGCTCCGCTAACAACATTAGTCATCCTCCAAACATCACCTACTGTTACTCCATCACCTCCTCCATCCTAACATCTCTGTTACTCCATCACCTCCTCCATCCTAACATCTCTGTTACTCCATCACCTCCTCCATCCTAACATCTCTGTTACTCCATCACCTCCTCCATCCTAACATCTCTGTTACTCCATCACCTCCTCCATCTCCTCTCCTGCCTCAAACAAATTAGCTCCTTATAACATCAATAAATTTATTTACGCTAAATAAAAAAAACTGAAAAATCTGTCAGCAAACATCTTTAAAATAGTGACATTTTTACATGATCTAAATACAGTAAAAGCTAAATTTTATGGTGCTCATTACAAAGGGAGATGGAGGAGGGGTGAGGAGGGGTGAGGAGAGTGAGGAGGGGTGAGGAGGGGCGAGGAGGGGTGAGGAGAGTGAGGAGGGGTGAGGATGTGATGACAGTGTCAGCGTGGAGAGCAGCAGAGTTAGCAGCAGAATGGATAATTAGAGGCCAGCCTCCATCATTAACCTGCACTGAGAGCCGTTAGCATGAGAAAGACCCCATTAACTCTCTGGAATTAATTAACTAATAATCAGATAAATAACAAACAAACAACAAATAAATAATCAAACGTTTTCTGCTTCGGTTTAACGTCTGTCATCTTCCCAAGAGACCAAGAAAGTTTACATAAAAACACCAAGAGCTGGATTAAAACCCATAAATTCAGCTTTAAGATTCGCTGATGTTAGAACACCACAATCAGTTTATCTGCTGGATCAACGCTCTGCTTTGTGTCACGTGTAGCTCTGTGGGTAATAAACCATAAAATAAATAAAATAAAAAATCTGGCAGCAAGGACGCCAGAAAAGTATGCTAAAAATGGAGGAATAATTTAACGCTCAAGGCCTTTAAAAAGCCAGTAAATAACAGCAAATATCTGTAAAATAAAGACATGCTTAGCTGATTTAAATACAGTAATAAAGTATGATTTAACAGCCACACGATGCACAAGAACAAACTATCATTCAGAATCCTAATGTGGACAGTATTTACAGTTTTAGACCGTTTTTGTGGTTAAAATTTAAATTCTTAGTTTTATTTTAGTGATGTTGCTGCACATTCTGCAGAATTTAACAAAACAGGTGAATTTTGTACAATAAGAGTTCTAAAAATTCAAATTTTCAGTCCTTAATATACATAATTATTCTTTCGAATAACAGCAAATATCTGTAAACTAATGATTTGTTTGCTTGAATACAGGAAAAATGTTTTTTTTCCAAAAGTAAAATAATGAATCACTATTTCCAAAATACAGACTTGATGTGAG
The DNA here is from genome assembly GCF_021347895.1 of Acanthochromis polyacanthus. Taxonomy (NCBI): domain Eukaryota; kingdom Metazoa; phylum Chordata; class Actinopteri; family Pomacentridae; genus Acanthochromis; species Acanthochromis polyacanthus. The sequence continues at coordinate 626,890 of NC_067127.1, read as the reverse complement.
CATTAGGTACATGCTTTTTTCTACATTAATACTTTTTTATGATATATTTTCTGTAATTAAACACAACAGGTAAAATCTGTAAAACAACTGTTGAAAAACTGTTTGCTATTATTCAACTCCAAATATATGAAATCTTCCATAATATTAACTCAAACTAATATTACTGAGAATATCTTTAAAATAATGTAAAAAAAAAAAAAAAACGGTGTCATTTTACAGTCAAACAGTTCAAAAGAAAAACAAACTATTTTTTAAATAAAAATACTCATTTCTGAAGTGGACATTACTTACAGGTTTTGAGCAGTTTTTTGTGGTTTTACTAGATATGAACAATAATTTAACAAAACTCTGTAAAATCCACATCAGCACATCTATATTTCCAGCGTGTGGACGTGTCTGCAGCTCAGTTGGGACCTTCAGAGCGGCTGATGAAAGCGTTGGCGGGACGCTCCAATAAAGAACAGATTATCATAAGCGACCATTGTCCTCCACCCAGCTCTCCCTTTACTCACCCCTTGGCTGAAAATGTTAATCGCTGCCATCACCAGCAGGCCGAGGGAGGAGGAGGAACAGGAGGGAAACTTTAACGGCTTTGAAAGGAAGCGTCAGAAAAAGGCGACAAAATAAACAGAAATATAGAAAACGAGAATAACTCCTGGAGGTTTACGAACACATTTAAGTTGTTGGTCTGCAGGTCCATCCATCCATCCATCCATCCATCCATCCATCCATCCATCCCCCTCCCACCCTCCGTTGACTCCATCCACCCAGCTCGTTTTATCTGAAGATTCTCAGACAATGCCTAGAGGATCCCATTCCCTAATCTTCCTAAAAATCCCCCTTTCATCCCCGCTGTTAAAGAATGTATGAAAGGACGACACCGAGCCGAGAAAAGGAGAAAAAGACTGAAGCACTGCACATCTGGGACATGGGAGGAAGGGAGGAGGAGGGAGGAGGGAGGGAGGGAGAGAGGTGTCACTGGTAGGGGTGAGACGGGGGGATGTAGGGGGGAGGACCGGTCGTTTGTCCACAAGTCCTTACAAGTTGACTAATTAAATTGTTTTGCTGCCCAAACATTCAAATGGCCGAGGAGATTAAGGAGTCTGTGTGTGTGTGTGTGTGTGTGTGTGTGTGTGTGGTGTGTGTGTGTGTGTGTGTGCTAATCTGACCCAGCTGAACCAAGTCACAAAACAACAACAAAAAGCTCCACTCTTTTGTTTCGTCCCTCTAAGGCCAGAACCAGGCGCTGGGTTTGAAGGAGTGATCCCTCCTCCCCTCCTCCGAGAGGAGGAGAGGGGAGGAGGAGAGGAGGAGAGGGAGGGGAGGAAGGAGGGAGGAGGAGAGGAGGAGGGGAGGAGGAGAGGAGAGGAGGAGAGGGAGGAGGGAGGAGAGGAGGAGAGGGAGGAGGGAGGAGGAGAGGGAGGAGGAGGGGAGGAGGGAGGAGAGGAGGAGAGGGGAGGAGGAGAGGGAGGAGGGGAGGAGGAGAGGGGAGGAGGAGAGGGAGGAGGGAGGAGAGGAGGAGGGAGGAGGGAGGGGAGGGGAGGAGGAGAGGGAGGAGGAGAGGGAGGAGGGGAGAGGAGGGAGGGAGAGGAGAGGAGGAGAGGGGAGGAGGGGAGGGGAGGAGGAGGGGGGAGGAGGGGAGGGAGGGAGAGAGGAGGAGAGGGGGGAGGAGGAGGGGAGGAAGGAGGGGGAGGAGGGGAGGAGGTACAGAGGGGAAGGCAAGAGGGAGAGGGGAGGAGGAGAGGGGTAGGGAGGAGAGGGGAGAGGGGAGGAGGAGGGAGAGAGGGGAGGAGGAAGGGGGAGGAGGAGGGAGAGGAGAGGAGGAGGAGAGGGGAGTGAGGGAGGAGGAGAGGGAGGAGAGGAGGAGGAGGAGAGGAGAGGAGCGAGAGGGGGAGGAGAGGGGGAGGAGGGGAGGGAGGAGAGGGGAGGAGAGGGAGGAGAGGAGGAGAGGGAGGGAGGAGAGGAAGGAGGGGAGAGGGGAGGAGGGAGGGGAAGAGGGAGGAGAGGAGGAGGAGAGGGAGAGGGGGAGAGCGGAGGGGAGGAGGAGAGGGAGGAGGGGAGGAGAGGAGGAGAGGGGAGGAGGGAGGAGGAGGGAGGAGAGAGGGAGGGGAGGAGGGGAGGAGGAGAGGGGAGGAGGGAGGGGAGGGAGGAGGGAGGAGGGGAAGGAGAGGGGAGGAGGAGAGGGGAGGAGGGAGGAGAGGGAGGAGGGAGGAGGGGGAGGAGGAGAGGGGAGGAGGAGAGGGGAGGAGGGGAGGAGAGGAGGAGAGGGGAGGAGGAGAGGGGAGGAGGGGAGGAGAGGAGGAGAGGGGAGGAGGAGAGGGGAGGAGGGGAGGAGGAGAGGGGAGGAGGGGAGGAGGAGAGGGGAGGAGGAGAGGGGAGGAGGGGAGGAGGGAGGAGGGGGAGGAGGAGAGGAGGAGAGGAGGAGAGGGGAGGAGGAGAGGGGAGGAGGAGGGAGGAGAGGGGAGGAGGGAGGGGAGGAGAGGGGAGGGAGGAGGAGAGGGGAGGAGGGAGGAGGAGAGGAGGAGAGGAGGAGAGGGGAGGAGGAGAGGAGAGGGGAGGGGAGGAGAGGGGAGGAGGGGAGGAGGAGAGGGGAGGAGGAGAGGGAGGAGGAGAGGGGGGAGGGGAGGAGGGGAGGAGAGGAGGAGAGGGAGAGGAGGAGAGGAGGAGAGGGAGGAGAGGGAGGGGAGAGGAGGAGAGGAGGGAGGAGGACAGGGGAGGGGAGAGGAGAGGGGAGGAGGAGAGGAGAGGAGGAGGGAGGAGGAGAGGGGAGGGAGGAGGAGAGGGAGGAGGAGCAGGAGGAGAGGGGAAGAAGGAGCGAGGGGAGGAGGGGAGAGGGAGGGGAGGAGGGAGAGGAGGGAGGAGGGAGGGAGGAGGGACGAGAGGGGAGGGGGAGGAGGAGAGGGAGGAGGGGAGGAGGAGGAGGGGAGGAGGGAGGAGGAGAGGGGAGGAGGAGAGGGAGGAGAGGGAGAGGAGGAGGAGGGGGAGGAGAGGGAGGAGGGAGGAGGAGGGAGGAGAGGGAGGAAGGGGAGGAGAGGAGGAGAGAGGGGAGGAGGGGAGGAGGAGGGGAGGAGGAGAGGGAGGAGGAGAGGGAGGAGGAGAGGGAGGAGGGAGAGGGGAGGAGAGGAGGAGGGAGGAGAGGAGGAGGAGAGGGAGGAGCGGAGGAGGAAGAGGAGGAGAGGGGAGGAGGGAGAGGGAGAGGGGAGGAGGAGGAGGGAGGAGGGGAGGGGGAGGAGAGAGGGAGAGGGACGGAGGAGAGGGAGGAGGAGAGGGGAGGGGGGAGGGAGAGGAGGAGAGGGGAGGAGGAGAGGGAGAGGAGAGGAGAGGAGGAGAGGGAGAAGGGGAGGGAGGAGGGAGGAGAGGGGAGAGGGGAGAGGGAGGAGGAGAGGGGAGGAGGGAGGAGAGGAGAGGAGGGAGAGGAGAGGGCGAGGAGGAGAGGAGGAGGGAGGGAGAGAGAGAGGAGGAGGAGGAGGAGGAGAGGGAGGAGAGGAGGAGAGGGGAGGAGGGAGGGAGGAGGGAGGAGAGGAGGAGAGGGGAGGAGGGGAGGAGGAGAGGGGAGGAGGGAGGAGGAGGAGGGAGGAGGAGAGGGGGGAGGAGGAGAGGGAGGAGGAGAAGGAGAGGGAGGAGGAGGAGAGGGAAGGGGAGGAGGAGAGGAGAGGAGGAGGAGAGGGGGAGGAGAGGAGAGGAGGAGAGGGAGAAGGTGAGGAGGAGGGAGGAGAGGAGGGGAGGGAGGAGGGAGGAGGAGGGAGGAGAGGGAGGAGGAGAGGGGAGGGAGGAGAGGAGGAGAGGGGAGGAGGGGAGGAGGAGAGGGGAGGAGAGGAGGAGAGGGGAGGAGGGGAGGAGGAGAAGGAGGAGAGGGGAGGAGGAGAGGGGAGGAGGGGAGAGGGGAGGAGGGAGGAGGAGAGGGAGGAGGGGAGGAGGAGAGGGGAGGAGGAGAGGGGAGGAGGGGAGGAGGAGAGGGGAGGGGGAGGAGGAGAGGGGAGGAGGAGAGGGGAGGAGGGAGGAGGGAGGAGAGGAGGAGAGGGAGGAGGAGAGGAGGAGAGGGGAGGAGGAGAGGGGAGGAGGGGGAGGAGAGGAGGAGAGGGAGGGGAGGAGGGGAGGAGGAGGATGAGGGAGGAGAGGGAGGGAGGAGGGAGGAGGAGGGGAGGAGGAGAGGGGAGGAGGAGAGGGGAGGAGGGGGGAGGAGGAGAGGGGAGGAGGGGAGGAGGAGAGGGGAGGAGGAGAGGGAGGAGGGGAGGGAGAGGAGGAGAGGGGAGGAGGGGAGGAGGAGAGGGGAGGAGGGGAGGAGGGAGGAGGGGAGGAGGAGAGGGGAGGAGGGAGAGGAGGAAGGGGAGGAGGAGAGGGAGGGGGAGGAGGGGAGGGGAGGAGGGAGAGGAGGAGAGGGGAGGAGGAGAGGAGGAGAGGGGAGGAGGAGAGGGGAGGAGGGAGGAGAGGAGGAGAGGGGAGGAGGGGGAGGAGGAGAGGAGGGGAGGAGGAGAGGGGAGGAGGGGAGGAGAGGAGGAGAGGGGGAGGGGAGGAGGAGAGGAGGAGAGGGAGGAGGGAGGAGGAGAGGGGAGAGGGAGGAGGAGAGGGAGGAGGAGAGGGGAGGAGGGAGGAGGAGAGGGGAGGAGAGGGGGAGGAGAGGGGAGGAGGGGAGGGGAGGAGGGGAGGAGAGGGGAGGAGGAGGAGAGGAGGAGAGGAGGGGAGAGGGGAGGAGGGAGGAGGAGAGGGGAGGAGGGAGGAGGAGAGGGGAGGAGGAGAGGGAGGAGGGGAGAGGAGGAGAGGGGAGGAGAGGAGGGTGCATTTGCTCCTGGACTGAATTCCAGATGACCACAAACACATTCCACCGCCGTCCGACACAAAAAAACCTTCGATTAAAAGTGAGTGCTCTTTTGGTAACCCTGACAACAACAAGGAGGAGAAAATGACCGAGGGCTTCAGAGGAGCTCCTCTCCTCTATCTGTGTCGCCATGAGCTCAGCTTAGAACCTGATTATGGATAAACAACAGGCCAATCTCTGCTGCTCCACGACTTTCAATCACAATTCACAGAGTGGACGAGCTGTTAGCATCGCCTTCCTGCCCTGATTCTGGAGGATTGAGGAGAACTTAACGTCTGCACTGGAGGACTCTTTAACCAGAAAAGACCAGAGGAAAATAAAACAGTAACACCTAAAACCAGAGGAAAATAAAACGGTAACACCTAAAAAAAACCAGAGGAAAATAAAACGGTAACACCTAAAAAAAAATCAGAGGAAAATAAAACGGTAACACCTAAAAAAAACCAGAGGAAAATAAAACGGTAACACCTAAAAAAACCAGAGGAAAATAAACGGTAACACCTAAAAAAAATCAGAGGAAAATAAAACGGTAACACCTAAAAAAATCAGAGGAAAATAAAACGGTAACACCTAAAAAAATCAGAGAAAAATAAAACGGTAACACCTAAAAAAAATCAGAGGAAAATAAAACGGTAACACCTAAAAAAAATCAGAGGAAAATAAAACGGTAACACCTAAAAAAAATCAGAGGAAAATAAAACGGTAACACCTAAAAAAATCAGAGAAAAATAAAACGGTAACACCTAAAAAAATCTGAGGAAAATAAAACGGTAACACCTAAAAAAAATCAGAGGAAAATAAAACGGTAACACCTAAAAAACGGTAACACCTAAAAATCAGAGGAAAATAAACGGTAACACCTAAAAAAAATCAGAGGAAAATAAACGTAACACCTAAAAAAAATCAGAGGAAAATAAACGGTAACACCTAAAAAAATCAGAGGAAAATAAAACGGTAACACCTAAAAAAAATCAGAGGAAAATAAAACGGTAACACCTAAAAAAATCAGAGGAAAATAAACGGTAACACCTAAAAAAAATCAGAGGAAATAAAACGGTAACACCTAAAAAAAATCAGAGGAAAATAAAACGGTAACACCTAAAAAAAATCAGAGGAAAATAAAACGGTAACACCTAAAAAATCAGAGGAAAATAAAACGGGTAACACCTAAAAAATCTGAGGAAAATAAAACGGTAACACCTAAAAAAAATCAGAGGAAAATAAAACGGTAACACCTAAAAAAATCAGAGGAAAATAAAACGGTAACACCTAAAAAAAATCAGAGGAAAATAAAACGGTAACACCTAAAAAAAAATCAGAGGAAAATAAAACGGTAACACCTAAAAAAAATCAGAGGAAAATAAAACGGTAACACCTAAAAAAAATCAGAGGAAAATAAAACGGTAACACCTAAAAAAATCAGAGAAAATAAAACGGTAACACCTAAAACAAATCAGAGGAAAATAAAACGGTAACACCTAAAAACCAGAGGAAAATAAAACAGTAACACCTAAAAACCAGAGTGTTTAAAGCCTCTGTGCCTCCATCTGGGAGGGTATTATAGTCGGAACACATTTTCTCCTCTCAGTGCTGAAAGATTAGACTGGTTATCCCATTAAAGTTGCTAAAATGCCATTCTTGTGTCTTTAAGCTCTCGTATAGGAGGTCAAGATGAGTCTGCCTGTGCTTACAAGGCGGCTGCGGATGTAATCTGCCCAAAGTTACAATAATTAATGTTAAGCTTCTTCAGCAATACGTTTGTGAAAGAAGCCATCCTGATAATATACTGAAAGCTGCACATGCTGTTTGTGTTGCTGTGACGAGACGAGCCAAAGTCACGATGCCGCTCACGTAGCCGAGCTTAAATCTTTAGTCAAACTAGAAGCTGATGCTGCCACAATGCTGGATTAGGACGACGGGATGGGAGCAGAGCGAGAGGCCACAGAAATATAAACCCAACACAGTAATGCCTCGTCATCAGGCCGCCTCATTGGGAGATGAGAAGGAAAACAGCTAATAGTCATCTGTAGATCCAGAAGAACAGAGCTAATAGTCATCTGTAGATCCAGAAGAACAGAACTAATAGTCATCTGTAGATCCAGAAGAACAGAGCTAATAGTCATCTGTAGATCCAGAAGAACAGAACTAATAGTCATCTGTAGATCCAGAAGAACAGAGCTATTAGTCATCTGTAGATCCAGAAGAACAGAACTAATAGTCATCTGTAGATCCAGAAAAACAGAGCTAATAGTCATCTGTAGATCCAGAAGAACAGAACTAATAGTCATCTGTAGATCCAGAAGAACAGAACTAATAGTCATCTGTAGATCCAGAAGAACAGAACTAATAGTCATCTGTAGATCCAGAAGAACAGAACTAATAGTCATCTGTAGATCCAGAAAAACAGAACTAATAGTCATCTGTAGATCCAGAAGAACAGAACTAATAGTCATCTGTAGATCCAGAAGAACAGAGCTAATAATCATCTGTAGATCCAGAAAAACAGAACTAATAGTCATCTGTAGATCCAGAAGAACAGAACTAATAGTCATCTGTAGATCCAGAAGAACAGAACTAATAGTCATCTGTAGATCCAGAAGAACAGAACTAATAATCATCTGTACAACTAATTTATAAGAAAACATGAAAAATAATGCAGTTAGATGGATAAAAACACCCTAAAGGCCTGAGTTAGTCCTGGATTTGGAGCCACAGGTGGATGTTTGAACGTTGTGCAGATGTGAAGGCATCAACAGTCCTTCTGTCCTCAGATATTCAGGGATATGCTGCATGTCTGAAGCACATTAAGCTCCTGGCAGATTCCTCCTCGTTCCATTCTCTCCTCGTCGACTCGCAGACACAAAGGCAGATTAAAGGAGCGTGCGCCATAAAAACCCTGTGTCAATCTTATCGGCTTGGAGTGCAGTTTAAATGTTAATCTGAGAGCAGCTAAAACTCATTCTCTCTCTGCTTGTTTATCTCTTATCAAATGCGCAGTAGGTGAGGGCAGCTCCGTGGTGCAGCTAAGTGCCATTATTTGGATAATTGCGTCCATTGTTGGCGGTTATATGGCTATTTGAAATGGGAGGTGTGTGTAAATAGGTGCAGGGCAGGTAGGGGGTGGATATATTCAGACAGGGTCGGGGATGAAGGCTACAGGACGCATTTCAATGCTTTTCATAGCCGCAGCGGAATTTTCAATAAGCAGCGTTTGATATGTTTTTTCTGGGTAACAACAGCTTCAGAAAATGACAATGCCAAGGTCGGAGCGATACGAGCATCCAGAGGAACAGCTGTAGTCTGCAGATCAGTGGGTATGAAGGTGGTCTGATCCTTTAGCCCTGTGGGGCACACTGACCTGTTTTAAAAATATTTTTATTTTCAGTGAAAACGTTAACACGGGTCAGACTGAACCATTTAAAGTTTAAAAATTTGAATAAATATACACACATTTTCACAGTGAAAACTTCCACATTTTCAAAATTCTGGGGAAATTTTTGAACATTTTTTGGTGGAAAAAAAACAAAGGTTTAAAAAAAGTTTCTTTCAGAACATTTGGAAAAAAATCAACCAAATTCCAACAAAATTCGCTGGATTTTTTCAAAATGTTCTTAACGAAAACATCAGAAGTTTTACTGATATATATATATATTCACTTTAAGTATTTTTAGGATTTTTGGGAGATTTTACTCATTTTTGGAAAATATTTACAATTTTAATCTTTTTTTTATTTTTATAATTTTTATTTCTTGCCAAATTTGGGGAATTTTTTAATAAAAATTTTCAAGGAAATTTTTGAGGAATTTTCTTCCTGAGAGTTTTGCAAATTTTCAGAAATTTGAGGAATTTTTTTGCTGAATTCTTGGATTTTTTTCAGACAAGGGAACAGTATGTTTTGGTGGCATAAATGAGGACAACAGGAGGGTTAACGGAACTTCAACAAACAGCTGAGCAGCAGAAGTGAATCCTGTCATGAATCCGTTTCCTACAGAACCACTGAGCGTCTGTAACTCCTGGGTCTGTAGCAGGAGGTGAAACGTTCTCCTAACGCTGCTGCTGAAGGACGGAGCTCCCACCGGTGCAGAATAACAAGTTCATTAGTGGAGGAGGGCGCCGCAGGAATTCAAATTCCCCCCCGACCCGAGGCTGGCCTCTGATTGGCTGACTGCGTCGGCATGGCGAGACTCATTAGAGCCCAGCAGTAATTAAGAGTTGTTAGAAAGTGAATTCTCCAACCGCAGATTAGAAAATTAAACTATTTACTGATTACATATTAATAGAAGACAACAATGGCGCTTGCCATAAGCTTGGAAGGCAACCAAGGAATAAATCTGTGTACTTAATTACCATAAACAATGGGGGCATAGAAATGGAGTTTTATGCACACTCCCTCCTGTAATGTGTCTGATATCAGAAGACACTTGACAATTCTTGTTCAATTATCTCTATTATTTAATGTGCTGTGAACTGCCTCTGAGTAAATAAATTAACCACCCCAATTACTTTGGATTCATCTGGGGAGGGCCGCCGCCTAATAGAAAATGCTGCAGAAAGCCGCATTGTGCCCAAACCAGGGGGGAGGAGGGGGAGGATGGGGGAGGAGAGGGAGGGAAAAGGAGAGAGACAGCAGGAAGAATGGAGAAAGAGAGATTCACAGGGATAAAAAGGAGAGAATGAAAAGTGGTGCAGAGGGTTGAATGAGAGGAAAGTAAAAAGAGGTTCTAGGTTAGCTAAAAACTAAAATGAATTCCTTACAATATGCAGGATATGGAAGAAGAGAAAGAAGAAGAGAGGAGTGGATGACGGAGCATGTGATGTGGAAGGAGCCTACTGTGGATCTTCAGGCTTTGTGCTGCTGGACATGAACAATCATTCACGGGTCAGCCGGTCTGTCTGCTCACATCTGAACACACTGAGCTCACCCAAACTCACCTCCAAGCTCCCCATCATGTGATCGTACTCTGCTAGTTAGCCTGCCAGCTAAAGAATAGTTAATGATTCAGAACGCAGCGCTACAATCCAAACAGAAACTCGGTATTATCTCAGTCTGCTCAGAGGTGCTGACCCACGCCACCTTCTGCTCACACATCCACCAACTGAGCTGCTTTATCTAATCTTCAGCCACAATCACATTTGAACTGCAGCTCAATTAAAAACCACAAGATTGTGACAAAATGTGTGTCTGTCCAAGAGAACGTAGAGCTTGTGCTGCAGATGTTTGGTGAATTAAAGCAGCCAGTAGAGGAGGTGAGGCTGATCTGTGTTTCTGTTCTAACGTTCCAACAGAAAGCCTGCTGCTGTCACTGACGTACAGCTGTGGTGTTTGTGAGCAAAGCAGAGAAAAGACAAACATCCTTGGAAAAAAATATTCCTCAGAACAGTAGATCACGATTCATCTGAAACTGGTGTTGATGCTGTTCTCGTGTAAGGACAGCTCATCGGTAGAGACAAGCAGGAAGGGTGTCCAGAGTCTGGACGGTCGGTGTCCTGAAGCGCTCCAGGACCGTCTCTGTGAGAGGCCGGGGATGATTTAGTGTTGGGTTACTCTGAGCAGAAACAGGACCAGTGCAGGCGGCAGATAACCATCGCAGGTATTGGGTCACACGGGTCAATAATTAGGGACAAGATGTTTTGTCCAGCAGGGACACTAATCAGACGCCTAAAAGATGCAACAGGAGGCGACTCGCTCTGCTGAGCTTTAATCTGCTGACAGAGAACCAGTTTATCTTTACAGACTTCATCCAGCTCTCTGTTGTTGTTTGGTGCTTGGATGCAGTTTTAACTGAGACAATCCTACATGTGGAGGAAATACGAGGACTTCCAGATATCAGCTGCTGCCTGCCACACTCAGGCTGGAAGAGTAAAAATATCACATTTTTTGATAGCTGCTGGTAATTTCTAGTAAAGCAGGTGTGATGGATCAATAGCAGATATTTTGCTTACAGCCAATCAGCCTGGGCTTCAATCAGCAAATCTCTGTCATCTATGACAGCGTACAGAAAGGTGACCTGAGCTGCTGAGGTGATAAAGGTTAGTGTAGTGACCAGCTGTCAGCCTGCAGAGCTCGGCCCGGAGCCTCAATCTATAACCTGGTGGTGGCTCTTTGGGATGAATGCTGCAGAATGAGATATGGAAACAGAAATGCACTTTTGGGGAGTGAGCAACAACATCACACGGGAACTTTTTACAGCCTCTTTCCTGACAGAGTGGATTCTATGTGCCAAGTTTTCTTCCCAACATACACATTTCAGGAGAAATGTCCTGTTTTCTGCTATGAAAGGCTCCATATCAGCCCTATAGATGCTGTGCTGCATCCCTCTGCAGTCTGCTTCACTGTGGAAGCCCCATTTTCTACATTTCATTCCCCACTCGTGTTACAAGCGGCTGAATTTCTCTTGGTGATATGCTTTTGTTATTTTGCCCTCGCCTGCCTCTTGTCGCCCTCTTCCTTTCTCCAGTGAATCGTGTTTTCAGGAGGACTGCAGGTGTGTGTTTATAAAGAGAGGAATCTGTATGGCTGAAGGTGTTTGAAAGTAAATAGCGTGGCGTCTTGCTGGCTAGCGGCCGCTTTAACAGTGGGTGAAGGAGAAGAAGGAAAAACAGCCCTTCAGGTTGACACAATGGCGTTGTCTCTGACGGGGAGAGGGCAGGAGGACCAGCACAACAAACAGCACAGAGATCCTCCATATCACCACCCAGATGGGATGGGAAGGAGCGCAAATCCCACCGCCACAGTTTCCCTTCTTCTCTTCTCCCCGTGTCGCCTTTTTTTAGGATTTTGGGTCCAAATCCACCGAGTTAGACGCTGATATATCAGACAGACATGAGAGCTGCAGCTAAATTACTACAGGAAATACTGAACATCAAAATTTTACACTTCCTGAAACCGTGTTTTTTTTTTTTTTCAGCATTCTTGGGTGAGGCATGGGATGGTTCAGTATCACAAATGGGAAGCTATTCTCCAATTTCAGTTCGGGACTTAACGGAGCCAAGGCCCTCTGTTGGCTCGGCACACTGTCTCATGTCTTAACAAGGCTTTACCCCCGGCCAAATCTTAAATAAAAACCTTCCGAATCCGGCTCCGTACGCCAAACCACATGCGCTTTGCATGTGTGTGAGCGTTTGTGTGTTGTGGATCTGTGAACTGTGTCAGCGCTCATGTTGTGTTGCCTCGTGGTTTTTTCTTCTTCTTTGCCATTTCTTTGCCTCTCCCCTCTCTCCTCCCTTCAACTCACCCCCGTCTTTCCTTATACAGCATATCAATGAAGGCCAGATATGTACTAGAGTGTGTGTGTGTGTGTGTGTGTGTGTGTGTGTAGCCGTGCATGGCTGAGCGCTCTGTTCAATAGTGTGGCTGCTGCTGCTGCTGCTGCTGGCTGGGGCCGCAAACGGCTGGCAAACGGCTGCAGCGGAGACTTGGGCTGGGGCTCCGCTATCGCACCCAGTTATCGTTTCCCCCATGAAGGGCTCCCTTATCACCCCAGCCCAGAGAGGTCTCCCTTCTTCTCCCATCCCCGAGACACACTCCCCCTCCGCCTCCCGCCTCCTCCACCTCCTCCCTCACTCCCCTCCATCCCCTCCTTTCATATCCACCCAGCGCTCCGTCGCGCAACATTCAACCGAGAGGGAGGCGGGTTGGGGGGGTTCAAAGATTCTCCGACACACACACAAACTCCCCGAGAGTGTGTGTGTGTGTGTGTGTGTGTGTGTGTGTGTGTGTGTACGCTCAATTTGCCAAAACAGTTTTTCCAGTGTAATTGGGCTTGGGGTACCTGTGTCCATGAGATAGCGCAGCCTCTTCTCCACGCGAGCTGCTCGGGCGTCGATGTGCCTCTGCTCGCTCTCCAGAGCCGACAGCTCCCCAACCACATACTGACTGGTGTCTTTGAACGCCTTCTGTCAAGCAGCAGAGAGAGGAGAGAGAGGGACGGAATAGTTAGAGAGAAAAGACAGAGGAGAGAGATACAGCATTAAAGAGAGGGGGAGGAAGACAGGATGGAGGAGGAGAATAGAGAAATACAGAATAGAATGAGGTAAAAGGGAGATGAAAGGATAGAAATAAAAGAGAGAGAGAGAGGGAAGAGAAGAGGGAGAATAGTTTAAAAATGGACGAACAAATCTTCACGACATGAAACAGAAACAACTGTTGCTTGTTTCAGCTTTGATGTTTCTCAGCTCCTCTCTTCCATCTTTAAAATCACTTTATAGCTTCAGTTATTACATAAAATACTGTAAATAAAGACACTCAACCTTTACTCCTTCAGTTCAGGACAATAATCATCTTAATGTGCAAAAACCAATTCAAAGTGTTTCACTGGCATCAGACACTCTAAAGCAGACTTTCACATGATTTGAAATACTTGTTTCTATTTACTTGTATATATATGTTATTACTAGTTTTATACAGCTGCTTGTTGTCCTGTTCTTTTGCTTTTTGTTGGAAGCGTTAATAAAGTTTCGTTGCAGAAATGCAATGACAATAAATATCATATTACTTTAAGACACATTCAACTCACACCAAACACAGAATGCAGATTTTAGTATAATCATGTGTAGTTGGTTAATTAACGACGGGGTTTGGGTTAGAAAAGAGAAAAATGTTTAGTTTTTAACAGCTATCTTTGGAGAATCATGGAGAATCAGACATAAATGTGAGGAACTGATTAAAGAGTCTGTATATATGTAGTGCTTTACTTCCTGAAAGACGCCCAAAGCGCTCTACATTATACGTCACATTCACACACTGATGCTAACCGCGGCCCATCAGGAGCAGTTAGCGGTTCGGTGTCTTGCTAAGTCATACCTTAACATAAGCTCTCCGGGCCGAGGATCGAACCAGCGACCCTCCAGTTATAAGACGGCTGCTCTACCCACTGATCCATGCCGCCCCACCCCCCTTCTTTTACTTTCCACTTTTGTATTTTTACCTACATGGAGTTAAAGTGAACAGACATCAGTTAGTTATTTGTTCTCTGAGTGGCTGCTATTCAGGAAGAGGATGCTGCACCACTTTAACCACTTTTCAGTGGAATAACAACAAAGCTGGGTGTCAGGATTAGCACCAGCAGTTCATATAAACACTCTAAAAATACACCCACAGCATCTCTAACAATTATAACTCACAATCTATAATTTCACTAATCAATGGATTATCTATCAGACTCGTTATCTGCAGCCTGATACCCAGCATGTCTGTGCAGTCACAGTCAGAGACAGAAAAGTGGTGGAAGTTGATGAAACTTGTGTTAATTCTTTCATTCTTTTTTAACCAGTAACCAAACCTGGAAGGAACAAATCTGTTTCTTTAAAGATGTAAACCAACAGGATTAAAGAAGAACAGCTCAGAATGAAAAGACAGAAGCTGAGGAGTGAGAAATGAAAAAGCCAAGAATGAACAGTTAAGACGCCGTACACTGCGTTTTATGTGAGATCTACACCAGGTAAATAAAAGAACAGGTGACTAGTTTCACTGCGTCTTCCAGTCACTTTAAAGTTCAGTCTTTAACTTTGGTTCTTTGTAAAATGATCTGACATGTGAACAGTCTGCATCCTTCTTCCTTTCTTCATCTACAACCAGAGTACTGTCAGATAGTATCCAGACTCGTTAAGATACAGGAGAGAAATCCTGAAGTCAGGGTGAAGAAAAACAGTTATTAATTATTCTACAGATTCAGTACTAAGATATACGTTAAAATAGAAGACTGCAGGTTAAATGTCTCCATAGTCTCCTTAACCAAACTCTGATTCAGCTAAAACAACACACACTCTACACACACACTCTACACACCAACACACACCCGTCCACACAGCCATCCGTCTACATCCAGAGGAAGTGAATCCTCCATCCTGACCTCTGTCCACCTCTGTCTCCCGGCTGTTTGCTATTCTTCAGAGGAAGTCCTCCTGAGTGAGGCAGATCTTTATTCTAATTCTGTCCTGATGCATCCGGAGGAATATCTCCGTTTACTGCTGATGCACTTCGTTTTCCTTAATGGAAGGAAACTAGTGAGCAGGAGAGAAAGTTTGTTTTTTCATTCCACCCAGGCCAGCACTTTTTCCTGTACTCTTTCCAGCATGTGCATGTGTGCAGCTCTGCGCACGTGTGATTTGTGCCAGTGTGTGTGTGTGATTCCCAGCAGCCTCCCCTCCCTCCCTCCTTTCGCTCTATCACCATATTTTTCCTTGGCAAATCAATTTTACACATGATCAGCCCACTCCCCTTGCCGCGCTCGGCCCAGCCGTAATTAAGAGGAGGGAAATTACCATATATATTATATTAATGCAAACATCATTCAGCAGGTAATTCTTGGCTGATCGGGATAATGGAAAGGTTGAACACCCATTAACCCTGGGGCCCCGGCGCTGGGAGAGGATGGGACCGGGGTGGAGGGTGGAAGATTCACCCCGTGGTCTCCGGTGGCGCTCAAACACACACTCAGCATCCTCACAAACACACTCTTTGTGCTGAGAACACAGCGTTTGGAGACACTTGAAGGACACACAGGAACACCACTTCAGTGCAGAGACTCATCTCTGATGTCTGCCTTTATTACTATTATAATGGAAGAACGTCAGATCCATACTCAGATGTGAAAGAGTGGAGAGAGAGAGAGGTTCAGAGGTGGACGAGGTGAAAGGAAAGAGGCAAATTAAAGCATCGCAGGAAAAGAGAGAAGAGCTCAGAATGAGAAGTCAGAAGCTGAGTAATGAGAAATAAAGAAGACAGTACGAACAGTTAAGACGCCTTACTTTACGTCAGATCTAACGCTGTACACCAGGTAAATGAAACTACAGGTGACTTGTTCTACCCAGCAGAACCAAGAGTTTGAACTTCCTCTATTCCTAATACTAAGAAGGTAAACTTTAAATTATTCACTGAAATAAATGGACAAACTTCCTCTTTAAAAGGGCTTCAAAGGTATTTGCTTCAATAATCATTTATCAAAGTAGTTTCCGTCCTGATACTGGGCATCTCTGTTCACCGTTAAACCAAAGGGAGAAGCTTCATTAGAGGCAGGACGTTGTTCTAAGCTGTTCTTTAGTTCTACTGACACCCATCAGATCTGTACAGGAGAAGGTCAGCAGAGTGATGCTTTCTGCCCATTTGGAAAAAGATTTTACAGTTCATTAGTCATTTATGAGTTAAAACAGGTGTTTTTGTAGTGAGACAGTAAGAAGAGAGAAACAGAAAGCTGCTGAAAATGTAAAGAAAAAGACTGACTAGTGGAGTTTCTGAACTTTAGGCCGTTTTTAATCAGATCAGAGGCTGCAGATGGAGTTAAATAAGAACCGCTGACTAGTTCTGTACACCAGAACATTTATTTTACTGCATATAGAGTTTAAATGTTCCTGTTGGTGTTACAGGTAGGATAAACTCTAAGATATGCTCCAGAAAATATACAAACCTCCTCTTCAAACGGTCTGCGAAGGTCGATCTCTGTGGGTGAACCTCTGTCCTCCTCAGCCTTCTTCAGGTCTTCAGGGATGGACTTCTGTCTTTTCACCTCTGCAGGAACAATGAACACACATTAGCATGAGAACGCCTGAGTCTGGCATCTGCAGACCTGTAATTTCCAGTGTTTATGATGATGTGTTGGACTGAGCAGAAATAAAGATGGTTTCAGACTTTAAACAGAGAACAAGTGAACCGTTTTTTACAGAATGATCCTTTAAAACGTCACGTCATCTACAGCTAAAGCTCTGAGTGGATCTGATGGATACAGGTGTGTGTGTGTGTGTGTGTGTGTGTGTGTGTGTGTGTGTGTGTGTTCTTGTACTTGCTACATGGTGAGGACCATTTTCTGCATTTAACTATCAAAGTGAGGACATTGTGGCCGGTCCTCACTTTGAAACAGCCATGTTTGAGGGTGAAGACTTGTTTTTAGAGAACAGGTATGAATTGAGGTTTGGTTAAGGTTAGGGTAAGGATTAAGTTTAGGAAATCAGTTGTGATGGTTAAGGTTAGGGTAAGGCTCTAGGAAATGCATTACGCCTATGGATGTCCTCACTAAGATAGAAGTACAAACATGTGAGTGTCTGTGTGTGTGTGTGTGTGTGTGTGTGTGTGTGTCTGTGTGTGTGTGTGTGTGTGTCTGTGTGTGTGTGTGTGTGTGTGTGTGTGTGTGTGTGTGTGTCTGTGTGTGTGTGTGTGTGTGTGTGTGTGTGTGTGTGTGTCTGTGTGTGTGTGTGTGTGTCTGTGTGTGTGTGTGTGTGTGTGTGTGTGTGTGTGTGTGTGTGTCTGTGTGTGTGTGTGTGTGTGTGTGTGTGTGTGTGTGTGTGTGTGTGTGTCTGTGTGTGTGTGTGTGTGTGTCTGTGTGTGTGTGTGTGTGTGTGTCTGTGTGTGTGTGTGTGTGTGTGTGTGTGTGTGTGTGTGTGTGTGTCTGTGTGTGTGTGTGTGTGTGTGTGTGTGTGTGTGTGTGTGTGTGTGTGTGTGTGTGTGTGTGTGTGTGTGTGTGTGTGTGTGTGTGTGTGTGTGTGTGTGTGTGTGTGTGTGTCTGTGTGTCTGTGTGTGTGTCTGTGTGTGTGTGTGTGTGTGTGTGTGTGTGTGTCTGTGCATGTGCGTGTGGATGTTGTCCCTCTACCTGGTCTGGTCTCCACGTACTGACTGAAGGACTTGAGCTGAGTTTTCCTGACGGCAGAATCCTTGGTGAAGACGACGGGACTCCTCAGCCTCTCTGTGGCTCTACGCAGTCGTTCTGCTCGCAGCTCCTCAGCGTTATTCTGTCAGATTCACAGGAAACCCACATTTAGTTTGGAGAAGAGCTGAGAACTGTCAGAGTCATGGGGTGATAACACGGTGGGTTCAACACGTGTTAGAAACTGAAGCCATGTCTGGTCACCTGACTGAGCAAAAACAGGAATATTTCCAGTCTGAACCATCCACAGAACTCAGATATGACACAATAATCCTCTCTGTCAAGTAAGGTGGGAAATATTACTGTCCTACCGATATTTAGGTAATTAAATAGACCTGTAGTTGCTGATTAATTCCCCAAACTCAGTGGAGTTTGTTGGTTGAACACAATTTCAGTAGAAGCTGTCGAAACTCAAAAAGATTGATGCAAACTTAATAGCAGAGATGTCGATAGTATCGGTCCGATATTGACATAAAAATGTAATATCAGTCAATATCGTTATTCTTTTTTTTTGCCTGTCATGAAAATCAATAAAATGCCTTCATTTACCAATTAATAGAGGGAGGGAGAGAGTGAACTGTTGAGACAATTAAAACAAAATGAAAAAGGCAAAAATCTGTCTTTTTTTCCATAACTTCAAGTAGTTTTCCTGTTTTACAGACGATGTTTCCATCTGAGAATGCATCAATGGGGCATCACAGTAAAATGAGGATGATGTATTAATTCCACCACAGGAAATATGAGATTCTACCTAAAATGAGTTAAACAGCCCACAGATATCGGTATCGGTTGGTATCGGAATCTGAAACTGAGGGTTGGACAATATCGGCATATCGGTTATCAGTAAAAAAGCCAATATCAGACATCCCTAGCTACTAGTATCTGTTGATCCGTTTATTTATAGAGTGCAGAATCAGACAGTTTTTATGCTGTTCTCCAGGATAAAGTGACAAAAATGTTCTATTCAGGTGACAAACCTAAATCTTTATGGATGGTTTAGACTCTAAATCCTTTCTTGCTCCATCAGAAAAGCAGAAATGACTTCAGTTTAATCATGTAACAATCAGATCTAACCGTAATGCAAGGAGAGAAATACGTGTGCAGCTGTTAAATTTAAGGCTTCCTCCCACAGCTGAAGATTTATAGAGATGGATAACAGAAACTGATGAACTGAGAGAGACTTTAAGTCCACCAACTGCTCTTTAAAGAGTCTAAAACAACCAGAAGCTGCTCAGACAAACGGAGCAACTTCAAATTAGTGACTTTAGAAAACAACACCAGCAATTAGCCTCTTCACATCTCGTCTATTAACGCTGTTTGACTCTAACAGCCACTTAGATCTGCTCTTGAGCGTTTATTAGACAGTTCTGGATTTATTTCACAGCAGCTCTGAGGTTAATGTGAACAAAAAACGCAAAAACTGAATCAGTTCTCATGTAAACAAACACCTACTGACATAAACCTGGTCCATGTTAGCTCCATGTTAGCCTCATTCTCATTAGCTTGTTTGCATGAAACACACACACACACACACACACTCATGAGAGAGACAAAAAGGAAGCAATTAACTTGACTTTCAACAAAACCTCGAGCCAGAAAATATATTCAGATTATGCAAAATGCAAGAAAGCGCTATTGTTTTCAAAGTGAACACGTGTTAAAAAGCTCCACGCTCACTTCTCCCGCTATCAGAGACGGCATGCAGAAATGCTTTATTACCGAGCCTCCAAACACGCCAAGCCGAGTGGAAAAGAAACCGACTCGGGCTGAGATTGACGCTGTGGCAACGCTAATAAGACGACGAAACGTGTAATAAAGTCGACAATTAGGGCAAACATGTTCCAGCGCTTGAGACGGGGCAGATAGGAAGCAGAGAGGAGGCTAATAGAGACGGCTGTTAGTTTAGCTTCAGATTATTGACTTTCAAAAACAATGTCAGCAATTAGCCTGGTCCCACTTTGTTTCATCTATTAGTCTGTCAGCTTCCAGCCACTTAAAACCTCACGTCAGTACAGGCACATTTATTTATGAAGGCCGCATACAAACAGCCCAATTAAACATTTTAGGGCTGTCTGTGTGTGTGTTTGATTTAAATTACTGATGGAGGGAAAAACAAACAGACATAAAACTGTTGGACAGCTGTCCTCACTACTTGTATGAATTAAACATTATTTTTACTGAGTTGTGCTGACATGACCTGATACTGTGTGATTTAAACTCCGTTATAAACATTATTTGAGCTAAAACTAAACTGAAGTTGGACTAACTTAATGAAAATGACTTCATAACTTTATGTTCTTCTAGATTCTTCTCTTATCCAGTTAGAAAACCTAAAGTGGACTTTAGAGGACGCTGATTAAAGAACATTTCAAATGTCATTTCTGCACTAAACTCAGGACACATTAAATAATTCTAGTGTTTAATGGGTTTTATTGGATGGCTTTATGATGTTTTATAGTGATGTTCTTACATACTTTTTTGTTTTTTATGTTATTTTATTTATTAAACACTTTAAGGGCTGCACTTTGCATCCATACAAAGACAATAAAGACATTCTGATTCTGAACTCATTTTTTAAAAGCTAATAAATGAGAAAAATCATTTAAAACTGCTGAAGGAAATGTGATTGAGGAAACCAAACTTTTTAAACTTTTGTCAACTAAAATATTTATGGTCAGAACTCTGATAAACAAGCATGACAATAAAGAGGAAAAACTTCATTTTATCAGCAGTCAGCTTAAAAACTTGCATTAATTCAACCAATTATTAAGGAAGCAGTAATTAAAACGACCTTTTCCTGTTCAGGGACGTTCATTTGAGTTCAGCTCATCAGAAGCTGTCATAACTCAAAAACACTGACGTAAAATGTTGGTTTAGTTTTATTGAACCATCTCCTTTTAAAGCGACACTTCAGTGTCAACATAAAGGGTAAAAAAGAAACGCTGAGTAAAGTCATGTAATTATCTAAAGTCTGATCTATTAAAGGTCGCACAAACGAGAATATTTTACCTCCAGATCTCAGAGAAAGATCCGCCTCAGTCAGTTTACAGAGAAAGAATAAAACATGAGGCTGTTAAACTATCAGGTCTTTATGACAGGTTCTGACTAGAACAACAGCACTAACAGGCAGGTTTAACCCGGCCACAATTAAAACTTTGTTTTACTAGACTGCTTTAATCCATCTGTATGTTTTTATTTTATTTTTGGGACAACACAGGGAAATAATCCTCGTTCTAAATCCGACTTATTTGCTGCAACCTGGTGTAAACTATTATGGGATTCATTACAGCACTGTCCCGTCCACATAAATAAATAAATGAAATGTGATGTCATTTCAATCATTTCATTGAAAGACTAAAATACTGCTGAACCGCTTGATCCAAGTAGAACAGTGATCTGAAGTTTTATAACGAAAATATAACGTTCCATTTAGAACCTCTGGACCCCACAGGGAGGAAATAAAATAAAGGGTCTCTGAAAGTGTTTGATAAACCAGCTAAAATGTGACATAAATCTTTATAAACAGCCCAGCTTTATGCTGAACAAACTGCAGGTAAATCAGAGACGATGGATCAGAAACTGATTGAACATGTGCTGATGTGAGATCTAAAGAGTCTCCACTGGTCTTTACTGACTAGTTAGAAGTAAATGAGTGAATTTAGTGGTTAAACTACATGTAAACCAGAACTAACTGCTTATTTATCTGATCCTTCCTCCGTTCCTACCTATAATCTAACAGGATGTGACATCAGCAGAACAACAGAAAACTACCAGAGTCTTCCTGTAGACGCTGATTTCATGAATATTTACCATGTTTGTTTAAAGGAAACTGAAACCATCACTGATAATTGGATGTCAGTGGATTTATTGGATTAATGCTGCTATCCTTGTCATATTTCCATGAGGAGGACTTTTTAAATGATTATTTTACTGTAGTGACTGATAGAAACTGCTGGGACTGCAGTATCTGCTGGGAGGTTTATTTAGAGAACAGTAAATCCCTGATTAGGCTCTGAGGCCGCCGGACTGATTATTACACGGGACGGTTCATTTTAGTGACCGGGGCTAAAACCAGACGTTACTGCAGTCACACTTCATCCAACAGATCAGACATGTTGTTAAAAAATAACCCAGAGGTGTCCAACATGAGGCCCGTGGGCCAAAAGTGGTCCTCCAGAGGGTCCAACATGAGGCCCGTGGTCCAAAAGTGGTCCTCCAGAGGGTCCAACATGAGGCCCGTGGTCCAAAAGTGGTCCTCCAGAGGGTCCAACATGAGGCCCGTGGTCCAAAAGTGGTCCTCCAGAGGGTCCAACATGAAGCCTGTGGGCCAAAAGTGGTCCTCCAGAGGGTCCAACATGAGGCCCGTGGGCCAAAAGTGGTCCTCCAGAGGGTCCAATCCGGTCCTCAAAGTGTAAAAACTCCAGAGAAGACATTAAGTGCAGATTGTAAATTAGTAAAAGTATAAATTTAAAATCATTTCTAGACCATGACAAGTTGTTTGGATCATAAAGTAAAATACTAGATTGTTCTTTTGTGTGTCGTTTTGTAATATTTTGTCTTGTTTATGTTTCAGATTTTTTGGTTTGTCTGATGTTTTTGTTTTGTGTCTCATGTTTGTGTCGTTTTGTGTCTCATGTTTTTGTCGTTTTGTGTCTCATGTTTGTGTCGTTTTGTGTCTCATGTTTTTGTCGTTTTGTGTCTCGTTTTTGTCGTTTTGTGTCTCATGTTTGTGTCGTTTTGTGTCTCATGTTTTTGTCGTTTTGTGTCTCGTTTTTGTCGTTTTGTGTCTCGTTTTTGTTTTGTGTCTCATGTTTTTGTCGTTTTGTGTCTCATGTTTTTGTCGTTTTGTGTCTCGTTTTTGTCGTTTTGTGTCTCGTTTTTGTTGTTTTGTGTCTCATGTTTTTGTCGTTTTGTGTCTCGTTTTTGTCGTTTTGTGTCTCATTTTTGTCGTTTTGTGTCTCATGTTTGTGTCGTTTTGTGTCTCATGTTTTTGTCGTTTTGTGTCTCGTTTTTGTCGTTTTGTGTCTCGTTTTTGTTGTTTTGTGTCTCATGTTTTTGTCGTTTTGTGTCTCATGTTTTTGTCGTTTTGTGTCTCGTTTTTGTCGTTTTGTGTCTCATGTTTGTGTCGTTTTGTGTCTCATGTTTTTGTCGTTTTGTGTCTCGTTTTTGTCGTTTTGTGTCTCGTTTTTGTTTTGTGTCTCATGTTTTTGTCGTTTTGTGTCTCATGTTTTTGTCGTTTTGTGTCTCGTTTTTGTCGTTTTGTGTCTCGTTTTTGTTGTTTTGTGTCTCATGTTTTTGTCGTTTTGTGTCTCGTTTTTGTCGTTTTGTGTCTCATTTTTGTCGTTTTGTGTCTCATGTTTTTGTCGTTTTGTGTCTCATGTTTTTGTCGTTTTGTGTCTCGTTTTTGCCTCGATTGTGTTATTTGTCTGATTTTTGTCATTCTGTGTTTCACTTTTTTTCTCTCACTTATGCTGTTTGTCCATTTTTTGTTGTTTTGTGTGTCGTTTTTGTAAAATTTTGTCTTGTTTTTGTTGTTTTTTGTCTGACTCTTGTCATTTTGATCATACAGTGAAATGTGTATGACTAAATGTTGTTCCTTTGTAGACACTCTGTGATCTGGAAGTTGTAATGTGGAAATGATAAACTGAGGATGAATGCTGATGGAACTGAACTTATTTTTCTGAACAAATTTCAGATTGTTCATGATGTGAAAAAGATCATTTTTTTCACTAAAAGAAAGGAACCATTAGGAGTTGTGGTTCTTTACAGGTTATCATGCTGTGGTTTTACTGGTTTTACTGGTCCGGTCCACTGGAGATCAGACTGGGCTGAATGTAGAACCTGGACTAGAATGAGTTTGACTCCTCTGAACTAACTCTGTAATCTCTCCATCATCCAGAGAAGCTGCTCTGATACCGGGACCAGCAGATACCGGGACCAGCAGATACCGGGACCAGCAGATACCGAGACCAGCAGATACCGGGACCAGCAGATACCGGGACCAGCAGATACCGAGACCAGCAGATACCGGGACCAGCAGATACCGAGGCCAGCAGATACCGGGACCAGCAGATACCGGGACCAGCAGATACAGAGACCAGCAGATACCGGGACCAGCAGATACCGGGACCAGCAGATACCGGGACCAGCAGATACCGGGACCAGCAGATACCGAGACCAGCAGATACCGAGACCAGCAGATACCGGGACCAGCAGATACCGGGACCAGCAGATACCGAGACCAGCAGATACCGAGGCCAGCAGATACCGGGACCAGCAGATACCGGGACCAGCAGATACCGAGACCAGCAGATACCGAGACCAGCAGATACCGAGACCAGCAGATACCGGGACCAGCAGATACCGGGACCAGCAGATACCGAGACCAGCAGATACCGAGGCCAGCAGATACCGGGACCAGCAGATACCGGGACCAGCAGATACCGAGACCAGCAGATACCGAGGCCAGCAGATACCGAGGCCAGCAGATACCGAGGCCAGCAGATACCGGGACCAGCAGATACTGAGACCTCTCCTTCCCCTCGTCTTACTTTCTTTCTATCTCCTATCGCTGTGATCATCTCGTGGTGATTCAGTGCTTGTGGAGCGTGCTGGTGTGAATGTGCATGCAGTGGGCTGCGTGACTAATGTTGCAGTCTGCTGCGCGTTGCATGTCCTTATCGTGCGCTGCCGAGGCTGCGCATACACACAATCACTAATGAGAGGGAGGATGTGATGCTGCAGGTCCATCCAGCCTGAAGGACTTTAGGAGGCCTGATCCTTCTAGAGGACAAAACACAGAAACTCACTGTTGTTTGAGCACATAAATATGTATTCACGTGCACACATTAGCTGTAGTAGCACTAATCTAAACTTCACTGTTAACAGGTTTCTGTTCAGTTTAAGATTGTGCAGCTATATATCACACCACTGACAGAAAAATGACAGGATTATAAAAAGACGTGTGAGGAAAACCAGCCCCTGTGAGGATGTGAAGACCCAGTTTAACCTAAAGAGAAATAATCTGATGGAGAAGAACAGAGGTTTAAGATGTTGTGAGAAGAAGCAGTTACCTGAAGAAGCCTCCATTTGTGTCTTCTTTTTATTTATTTCCAAACCAAGTTAAATAAAGTCTCAGATTCTCTTCCTGTCGGCTTCATGTCTGAACAAAAATTTACTCAGTTTTCCCTAAAAGTCACCACTGCAGTCTGACTAGGTTTAACACCTCTGTCTCCCTTTAAACGTGTCTGGACTGCATGCTGTCTCATTAACACACTGAATGAAGCAATCTGAGGAACTGTATTCACATTTCAGCACAAGTACTGGTCCATAAATATCACAGGGAGTTCAAAAGAGGCAATTTACATGCCCAAAAATCATTAAATATCTTTGTTGTCCACAATATATTACCAATTGAAATGTAAATTAAAATGAATCTTTACTGAAATGAAGACAGATCCCGTTAACAGGAGTTAAAGTTTAGTTTGTCTGTTAAATATCAGCAGCATCTCCACAGTAGAACAACAGTAGTAACTTTATTCATAACTTATAATTCTAATTTATCCCTGACAGAGACGGGATGATCAGGATCTTCCTGCAGACTTCAGCTTACCTCAGACATGTGAGTCAGATGTAATCAGCTCCAGTAAATCATTAGTCTCAAAGTGGCCGCATTTATGTTGGTTCCTCCATCACAGCTTTGGGAGTATTTTTATTTATTTACTGTTTGTAAAAGAGGAAGAGTTTTCAGTGTTTAGGAAAGCCTAAATAATAGTTATTAACTGATAGTTATTGTGACGGTTTGATAAGCTGCTACTAGTTTAGATTTAATCTTTTACTAGTGTGTTAATGAGCATTATCAGCAAAGTTTTACATGAATGACTACAGTCATTAGAAGGTGTCTGAATGAAGCCGTGAGAAACAACAACGTTTAAAACAGTCTACGTTAAACAGACAGAATGCTGCACGTTTACCAGACTACAGACTACGAACCACACAGAGTTTAACAGCTGCTCACAGGAAACTGGTTTCATGGAAGAAGTGCCAGCAGATTGGGAAGGTCTGAGCAAATATTACATAAAATATGTGTAGGATCTAAAATACAACATGAGAGTTAAAATAACTCCTGCTGGAACCTCGAACGACACACTGATGATGGTGATGGAAGTCCTGTGTTAAAGAGCGAAACTTCACTGTTGTGAATCAGAAATCAGACATCAGGCAGAGGGAGGTTCTACTGTTGGAAGGTAACAGACGACATCACATCTCTGTTCTGGGTTCTCCTCATCGACTCCCTGTCTGTTTTAGAAATGATTCTAAGAGTTTACTGATCCCTTTGAAAGCTTTTCCAGGGCCTTTCCCCTGGATATATTTTAGACTGCTAACCTGTACGTCCCTACAGCAGCCTTAGATCCTTGGTGGGCTGCTCCGAGTCGTTCCAAAGTCGAGGCTTAAATCCATGAGTGATCAGGTCTTCTCCATCAGAACCTCGGCTTTGGAACGAGCTGCCTGAGGAGATGAGGCTCGCCCAATCAGTAGATTCTTTTAAATCACTTCTCAAAACCCACTTTTATAGACTCACCTTCCAGTAAAGTTCTCTTTTATTTACTACGTTCTACCTGTTTGTGAATGTTCTTCTGATAGGTGCTACACAAATAAAGTTATTATGACTATTAGGTGTTAGAACCAGGCGCTGGTTCTTCTCCTGTGGGTTAAACAGACCCTCCTCTGGCCATAAAGGACTGAAGCTCCAGGCTTTGAACCCCAGAGGGTGTTTATGTGAATGGATGATCAAAGACTCCTCGTGTGGTCAGAAGCACACACACACTCACCTTATTTCACTTGACATTCTAAATCAATTAAACAGATGTTCAGACCGGTTGTTGACTCAATATTCACATCAGAAGATTCAGACACAAGCAGCCGTAACACCCTAACGCCATCCTCACTGCCTCTGGAAAGGTCACGGTCAATAGACGCACCGCTACACGCTACACGTATGTAGAGCATTGTGCTGTCACTGGGAGTGTGTGTGTTTATGTGTGTGTGTGTGTGCGCGGTGGCTTCAGACAGTCCTATGGACAGCAGAGGATGAACTTCCATGAAGACCTGCCTGATGCTACAGAGGGTCAATCAGACCTAAGTGATTGGAGCAAAGCTTTGATGGAGCAGAGAGGAGGAGACAGAGAGATGAAAGCAGAGAGGAGGGTGGGAGTTTGGAGTCGGTGTGTACCTCCAGTCCTTCTGCTGGGCTGAGTGGGGAGGTGGAGGAGGCAGTGGGTGAGGAAGAGGAGGAGGTGGAGGACGGGGATGAAGGGGAGGTGACTCCTCTTGGGCTGACCTCCACCAGTTTCTTCAGCTTCAGGTCTACATGCTTACTGTTTGGACCTGCAGACAGAGAAAGAGAGGAAATGAGTGTAAACAGCGACTTTATACCACAGAAAGCATCTCCACATGCAGCACTCTGACTGAGGGAGTTAAAGACAACGACTAGTTAGCATTTAGACGCACAAACCACAGACAATGAACACATGAAGACATACACAGCATCTATACTCTATATAAATATAAATATGATGTGAGACAGATAGAGATCTGGACAGACCAGGTGCTGCAGAGAGCTGCTCAGGTTCTGTATACCATCGCCATGGTTACCACAGTCTCATTTTGAAGAGTTTCTTCACCTCTCTGAAGAGTTCCATCCTGTCACTGAAATGTCAGCTTGTTCCTCTTCGTTTAGAACCTTTAACACTCATAACATACGTTATAATTCACTAGCTAACTTTCTTCTTCCTTTATTTCTCTTTTGTTTTAACCAAACATTACCCTGACAGTCTGGTATTCATATCACCATCTTTACACACATTAAAGGCTGGGTTCCTGCTCTGACCTGTTGATCGTGTTACTTCCTGAATGTGTACATCAGTCCTGCTCGCATTCTTCAAACATTCATGCTGATTGTGTTTCTATGTGGTACCAGGGAGGGTCTCAGGGTAATGTCTCATCATTACCATCATATACAACTGACGTTTACCTTTCCTCTTTGCTCTATTTATCTATTTACAGGGATTTTTCTTCACTGCAGTTGCAGGTTATTCTACATATTTCTTCTAGCAGCACGATTGGGAGGTTATTTTAAACAACGGTTTGCTTGTTTTTCTTCTTAAATGTAGAATGAGTAAAATTCTAGATACCTTAAAATTCCTCAAGTGGATGAATAAAGTATCCATCCCTCCATTCATCCATCCATCCATCATCCATCCATCCATCCATCCATCCATCATCCATTGGTCCATCCATTCATCCATCCATCCATCCATCATCCATTGGTCCATCCATCCATCCATCCATCCATCCATTCATCCATCATCCGTCCGTCCATCCATCCCTCCATCCCTCCATCCATCCCTCCATCCATCCATCATCCATCCATCCATCCATCATCCATCCATCCATCCATCATCCATCCATCCATCATTCATCCATCCATCCATCCATCCCTCCATCCATCCATCCATCCATCATCCATCCATCCATCCATCATCCATCCATCCATCCATCCATCCATCATCCATCCATCCATCATCCATCCATCCATCCATCATCCATCCATCCATTCATCATCCATCCATTCATCCATCATCCGTCCGTCCGTCCGTCCATCCCTCCATCCATCCATCCATCATCCATCCATCCATCCATCATCCATCCATCCATCCATCATCCGTCCGTCCGTCCGTCCATCCCTCCATCCATCCATCCATCCACCATCCATCCATCCATCCATCCATCCATCCATCATCCATCCATCCATCCATCCATAAGTCTAGTTTCTTTTCAGGAATGTGGTCCATTCATGAACCATGTATGTCATTAAATTTATGCGATATACTTTTGTATGTTACTGAAAACTGTGATTTGCTTCTATATTTAGTATTTCCCTATGTGCAGATGGTTGGATTATTCTGACTCCTTATTTATATGGCTTCTGTTTTTGTCCTAAACCAGTTTCCTGGTGGCCATCTCCAACCAAAACGCTGCTAATAAACAGATTTTTACAACTTAGACACTGTGTGGAATTAAAATAAATGTGACTTGTTCCCTTCTTTCACCTCCTTCCATCCTAAATTTGTTTTATTCTTCCTTCTCCTCTCGTCCCTGAGCTGCCAGTCGCTGCCTACAGCTTTATTTTCCAGGGATGCTAACCACAGCTCCCTGCCAGGCCGGACCACTGCACTGAAGAAGATGAAAGACCAGGAGGGCAACCGTTTCATGTGCACCTCCCCCCGTGACACGCACACACACACACACACACATACACACACACACATGCACACACACATATACAGATGCCAAACACAAACACACACTCTTGCACTTTGTCGCAAACACACGGCTACAAAAACTAAATCATAAAAATAAGCTGTGCAAAATGAAACACATGGCTGGAAAACAACAACACAATACACACACACAGAGCAAAACAACAACACAATACACACACACACAGAGCAAAACAACAACACAATACACACACACAGAGCAAAACAACAACACAATACACACACACAGAGCAAAACAACAACACAATACACACAGAGCAAAACAACAACACAATACACACACAGAGCAAAACAACAACAGAATGAAGTGACTTCAGCGCTACAATCGCCTACATCGATTTCTTTCTACATGAAAATTGGAGCAACAAAGCAGCACAGGCTGAGAATGAAACGCTGCAGAGATAGAGAGCTTCAAAGCAGACGCAGCGTTTGTCTGTTTTCATGTTTGTTTCTTCTTCTCACCTATCTCATATCGACAGCAAATGAAGAGGAAAGTAAAGAAATGAAACAAAACAAAGCAATTAGTTTACCTCTGAAGATTCGGCCAAATGCTTCACTGAAGATATTATTTTTATTTTGTCTGGGGAGCACTTTGTGAGTTTAATTAGTCCTTAAAGAAGTTTCTTTAGGGAAGGAAACAGGAAAAAACAGGCGTCCATATGAAGGGCAGGACAGCTCCAAGTTCTCCCAGTGAGAGGAGGAATAAAGGTTAAAATGCAGTGAAAGACTGAGAGCACGCGTTTATGTGAGCGACTGAAGACAGAAGGATGGAAAAAAACGGTTTCAGGTTCATTTCAGTTCATCTGATGGCATCTGAACGTCTTTTCCATCAAACCTGTAATTAATGGGTCCACTGGACTAACAGAGAGGCAACAAGCAGAACTTTAAGTTCTGGAAAGTTTGGAGAAGACTTTTTGTTTTCATATTTTAGTACCAATATTTAACCAAAAACACGGCAGAAAATGACAAAAACAGAACAGTTCCTGCAGTCATTCTGCTCAACAATCTAACATCTATTAAAAACTGTAATGTTCATAAAACTTTACTGCTCTAAAAACAGGTCAGACTAACGAGACTCAGTGATGATGAACCTTTGCTGCTTCCAGCTGTTTGTAGGAGTCTTTCCTCTGAGTTTATCAAACAGCAGCCACTCAGAGCTCAAAGCTGCAGTTAAATCACTTTCATGTAGCAGACTTTAACGTAGTCTTTGCACTATTATTATTATCATTGTTATTATTATTGTGTTGTAAATATGTGATGCATCCCGCAGCGTTTCCTGTCTTCCTACTATATTAATGTAAAAGAATGACAGAATGCTGACACGAACACATTAATGAAGCCAGAACGTATTCCAGGTCTGAAAAGACTCCAGTGAGTTCTGGAATAAGTCAGAAGGTGAAACTGGGAGGTCTTTAAACTCTGACAAGGTTCAGACTACAGGACTAGTCTGGAGTAAACTCCACTGCTCTACTGGTTGAACTGGGAATGTGTTCTGACTGGGTGGAGAAGATAAAGTCACAAAGACATCAGAGTTAAACCTTCCAGAAACACCAGTAATCTGCTGCTGTTTGGACAAACCTCCAGGACTTCTCTACTTCTGGTTTATCTCATCTGTCTGCTAAATCCTAGAATTTATCTTCAGGAAGGAACATTTTGGGTCCTAATGAAGATCTCTGTTTGCAGATTATCTACCAGGTGTTTGAGGAACATGCAGGGAGCAGGTAAATGGGTGAATCAGAGGAAGCAGACAGTGGATCATGCAGCAGCAGCAGCAGCCGTGGTTTTACCCAGAGAGGTTAGCTCAGAGCCGGGGTTAGTAAGCTCCACGGGTCCCTGGGAGCTGGAGGTGGTTGGAAGAACCTCCAGGGGGTTAGTAACCAGAGCAGATGGAGGAGCATCATCATCATCATCATCATCAAAGTGGAACTGATCTTCCTCAGCCCTCCCTTCTTCCTCATCCTCACCCCTTCCACCATCAACACCATCAACCTCAGGATGGATTCTCACTCTGTCCAGAACATCTGTGGAGGTGGAGCAGAGCCGGACAGAAGGAAGTAGGAGAAAGGAAGAAGAATGGAAGAAAAGACAGGAAGAAGAAGGACAGAAAGGCAGGAGGTGAGGATGTAAGGAGAGAAGAAAGAGGAATGAGGGCTAAATAAAAGGTGTTAGACGTATAAAAGCCCAAATGTGAATAAAGCAGAGAGCAGCAGTGGGTTAGTTTGTTTCATCAGGAGGCTGTGAGCTGCAGAACACTGATCTAACATTATGATCCATGTACAGAACATAAACCTGAATACTTCCTCTGCCTCCCTTCTGACTCATAATCCTGGAAATACACATTTAGCACTGCTGCTGTTATATTCTCTTATACTAAATACTTTTGTTTCTGTGCTCATTCCACAGTAAATGAGAGCCGGAGAACCTGTTCAGTGACAATAAAGACATTTATATCCAACGATCCTTTTGTGAGCTTAGAATCCGTCTGAACACGCGTCAAACCCAGCAGCTCCACATCTCCATGTTCACTTTTACATCAGCAGACTCACTGGTACGTCTGTGGAGGCTGTTCAATGTGAAACTAACAATAAATCTACAGAGTAAACAGAGAAAATAAAACCAGTGGATCTACTATTAAACAGCTAATGATGGTTTTCACTGTCAGTGAATCTGTTGCTTATTTTCTTAATTATTCATTGTTTGGTTTATAAAATGTGAGAAAATGTCCATCAGAGACGTCCTCAACTGTCTGACTTTGTCCACAACCCAAAGATGTACAGTTTATTGTCAGTTTTTTCTTTAGAAAAAGGTACTCCTCACAGAAGGAATGAACATTTAAATCACGCTCAGAAATACGTGCAGCAGTGTGACGTTCAACCTTCATATCTTATAAAATACTAAACATTGAACTAAACTGACATTTTAATTAACACACTGAAAATAATAATAATCTACTGGATGTGTAATGAAATGTGGGAGTAAGAGACGTATTTTAGAAAGTTAAACTGTGTGCAGGACAAACTGATTCATTGATAATTAATAAAATCTACTAATCACTGCATCTCCACCGGTCTGACAATTCACTACATCATCTTTGTGTGTGTTCACGTGCACGAGCACAGAAAAATGTGACACGCACAGTGAAAATGAGACCTGTGTTTAATTTCCCTCATTCACAGATCTGTTGCCTCCTTTCTAGCTCCAGATTAAAGAGCAGGCCAAACAAAAAGCTAAAACATGAAAGCAGGTCTTCCATTAAGCCTCCTGAGGGGCCGACAGCAGCAGCAGCGTCTCCACATTAGAACAGAACAGATTAAACTAAACACTGCTCCTGCTCTGCTGTTTATGGAGGACAGAGAACAAAGACAGACGGAGAAGGAGGAAAATAACAGTATTTCCTGCTCTGTTCAGTTTTTTTTCTAATTTGCTAGCTGCGATGCGGAGCGTGCTAGCAGCGCCATCCCTGCGTGGCCGAGGCCTAATTAATGGAGGCCATGGTGATGGAGTTTGGAAAGTTTGTTTGTGGGGGCAGCTGCATTTAGAGGACTGAATGGTGCTGAGGAGAGAGAGGGAGAGGCTGGGATTAGCCGTTCTGCTCGGCAGGCCTTGTGTGTCGCAGCCCACAGCGCTCCCTCTCCTCCTCCTCCTCCTCCAGCTTCCCTTCTTCCCTCCAACTCCATTTTTAATGAGATCAACAATTAGTCCAATTCAGAAAAGCTGAAAGAGCAAATAAATCGAGTGTTCCTCCCTCTGCCTCGCCGTCTTTCTGCTGAACTCTTCCTATTTGTGTGTTCATTCATGTCAGAAAACATTTTAAAAGGATAGCAGCACCTCGTCTCATCAGCAGCCTCTAAAATATATTAATAAGTGAAACAGTTCATAAACCAGTAGCAGACAGAGTTACTGATCATTTCATTGGTTTCATTCATTTATTCGTCATCTGAGCGAAGCATCGACTCGTTTTTCCAGCTCAGAAAAGGTCGACCAAAGGGAAAACAACGATGACTCCAAGAAAAGCTTCTCTGCTGTGACATTTTCAGCTTTTCTCTGTTTTAAATCACAGTAAACTTTTAGTGTTGTTAAACTGGATGTCATGTCAGGATTTTAGAATTCTTTAATATTTTAAACATTCATGAAGCTCACGTCTCAGCAACAGATATCCTGTAAAAAATAAAGTTTTTAACAGTTTTAACTGTAATTTTAAAAAAAACTCTGTCATTTTACAGGTTTTAGTCTTTTGTTAAAGTACAGATAAAATCATTGATTCACATTTTAACCTTAAAAACAGATAATAATATTATTCACACCAAAAATCTGTTATTTTACAAATCATACTTCATTATTACACAACATTTGACTATAAATCACAGTTTTACTGTAATTAAGTCATAAATATTATCATTTTACAAATATTTGCTGCTATTTCAAATAAAAATTTTGTACAAAATGATTTGAATGGTAAATATTTATTTTAAGTGATATTTGAAAGATTTTCTGTTTTTTATAAATAACAGATAAATATCCAATAAAATCACACAAAAAGCACCAAAAAAACATCAAAACTCTGTATTTTTACAAATACTAACGTGAAGTTTTACTGGATTTAAATGAGCTGAAAATACAATTATTTTACTGTTTTTCAGTGTTACAGTCGTCCAACAGATCTAAATATACTTTTTGCATCTTTTCATCATTTTATGATCGATTTTCTTTTTTCTTATCCATCTATTGAGCCCACATTAAACCAACCATCCTTTCTTTGTATCAGAAGGGTTTTTTTTTCTTCTTCTAACGTTTTATTCCACTCTTCATTAGCATGCAGCGCTCCTGATCCACCTGAAGAGAAATGCTGTAATGTGGAGGAATGTGAACAAACCAGCAGACAGGCCTAATAATGGTCATTATCATAATAACCCCTATTTCCAGGAAATGGAAAGCAGTGGGAAATGCGCATGGGCAGCGTCCGCTACCTCTGCAAGCCACTATTAGAAGTGTTTGGTATTTCAGCATAATTTGGACTCACAATGTGTTGTGTTGATTAACAATTACTGGGCGAAGGAGAGCAGGAGGAGCTTTGTGAATATGAGGCGCTGCTTTTAGACCCGCGGCTGTTGTCAAATGACATTTTGTTTTTCTCTGAGGATTAGGCAGAACCCCTTTAGAGAGCATAATGGAAATGTGGGAGTCTTAGCATGTGGATGAAGGAAGTGAGTGAATGTCAAAAGCATGCTACTGTGACTTTCCTTTGTGTTTTAGCTAATGAGCATTAGGAGGTGTGTGCTAATTGTAGGGCCTTCTAATGAAAGCACGGCACTGAATAAACAGAACCACTACATGTTGGTGTGTATGACGTGCTTGCTGACCTCCAGGACCAGATTTGCTGCCTTTTCCTCTCTCGGAGCTCGATGCGTCCAGAAGACTCATGTCGGACATCTTGACTCCGGATCGAGCCTCAGCGATCAGCTGGCGAGCTCGTTCTCTGAGCTGCCTCCGCCGCTCTGCATCCCGCTCCTGGACACAAGAATAAAACACTTTTAGAGACTTTAATAGAGGATAAATGTCATGAAGGACGGAGGAAAACCCCAGGGTTTCATAGTCAGAAATGCTCACTGTTAGGGATGTCCGATGTCATCAGCCCCCTGAAATATCGGCCCGATATTGGAATGAAAATGTGATATCAGTCAATATGGTTATTGTTTATTTGCCGGTCATGAAAACGGATAAAATAATGTGTGGATTTGTACAGTAGCGCTGTAACAGACTCACAGAGGGAGGGAGAACTGATGTTTGAGACCATTAAAGTAAAATAAATAAAAATGTCATTAGTTCCTAAACTTGAAGCAGTTTTCTTATTTTACAGACAATGTTTCCATCTGAAAGCATCAATGGAGCATCACAATAAAACGAGTCATGACGTGTTAATTTGACCACAGGAGATACGTGATGTTACCTAGAATTAGTTAAACAGCTCACAGATATCAGGATTAGAAACTGAGAGGTGGAAAATATCGTCAATATTGGTCATCGGCAAAAAAGCCAGTATGGGACATGTCTAGCTGTTTTTAGTGGCCACACACGTTTTGTTTTGCTCTGGTCACACTTTTCCTCATTAAATTGTAATCTAAAGTTCTGCTCCTCTGTGGAAGCAGAATGAACTCCAAAGTGTCTTTTGTTTGGTTTAATAAAGTCAGAATTCCATAAATCACAAAGGAAATAAAACATGAGTGTAATTTCTTTGACTATTTGCTGCACACAGAATGAAACAGTAAACTGGAATCAACATGAACCACCTTTTTGTGTCCACAGGTGTTAAATAATAAATGTGGTTTAATATTTTATTTTTTTCTGCTTCTACAAACTCTACATTTTTCCCTCTGCTCTGTAGGTCAGCTGTAGAAGGATGTTTCACCGTGTGGACTGTATACCTCATTTATTCTGCAGATCAAACATTTTCCTCCATCGCTGATAATCTGCTCTATCTAAAAACAGTCTGCAGCTCTTTTAAATAGTCTTCAGTTTGGGTTGGATGACTGTCGGTTGTAGCTGATTCATTTTTTGCTTTTCATTAGCGCTAAGAAGCACAATTGTTTATTTTAAACTATCATTTCCTTTTTTTAGCCTTTTCTGAGTCCTGCTGTCGTTATTTCACTGCTCCACTGTTTTATTTTGTTCTGAACCTGCAGTTCAGCTGAATGGCTCTTTGGTTTTATATTATTTTGTTATTGCAGACATTTGATATTTTTAGAGTGAGACGCGTAGAATAAAGAGGTTTTGATGAAATATCACAATTTTAAGGTTAGATTTGGTTCATTTTCCTGCTGGAGCTGCATGCTACACATGGTTAGTTAAAGAAACACTAAATCCAGAGATTCTCTTAGTTTTTACAGTTTCTGGCTTATTAATATTCTCATTCTGTTTCAGTATGATGTGTTTTTTAAACTTGTTTGCATGTTTTGGGGTTCAGAGGGTTCAGAATGCTGATAGATAATAAGGTAACACTAAACCTAAATACTTCACATGATGACAGAAATACATAGTAAAAGGTTTAGTCATCAGAATGGACGTGCACGTCTCCATGGAGCGAGGAGCACACAGACAGAAACATTTCTATGGAGTTATACAGACTTTTAAACACTCATCATGCTGCCACTAGACAGATGCAGTATTGAGCCGTCACCATCACAGCGACGGCACAAATGCCATTTTCAGGTCGATCCAATCTGATCCTGCTGATAGCAACGGCCACCGTGCACGTACACACACACTCACAGAGCAAATGGGAACACCTTGATGATGTCAATTGACAAGCACTTAACTGATGAGGCAGAGAGTCAGTGCACGGACCACAAAGAACCTCCAGGAACCAGGAAGACAGCAGGACTGTAAGAAACAATTATTTACCACTAGAAACACCAGGAAGTCTAAGAAACAGAAATATTTAGCTGGAAACACCAACAACCTTCACCATTCAGTGATCCAGTCTGGTACCAATGCAACAATGCAGCATCACTTCAAGCCAGCAATAATTATCAGGTCTCCTTCCTCCTGGATGTATTTAGTGTATTTATGGAGTTTTTTCCACCTGAAGATTTGGTAAAAGGCTTCTCAAAGACCTCCAGACCATCAGTGTTACCTGTGTGAGTGTTTTAATTTATATTTAACTGTGGTTTTCTGTGGGGATATAAAGGACCTCTCTGCAGTTCCAGGTATAAATGATGATATATGTTTTGTTTTTATCCAAATCGGCATAATGCACGAGATGATTTTAAACCATTGTAGGAAAAGAAACTGAGATAAAACGGTTCAAATTTGACAGAATTTAATTAAACTGATTGGACTTGATTAGGAAAGGCACACACCTGTCTATATAAGACCTTACAGCTCACAGTGCATGTCAGAGCAAATGAGAATCATGAGGTGGAAGGAACTGCCCAAGGAGCTCAGAGACAGAATTGTGGCAAGGCACAGATCTGGACAAGGTTACAAAAGAATTTCTGCAGCACTCAAGGTTCCTCAGAGCACAGTGGCCTCCATAAGCCTCAAATGGAAGAAGTTTGGGACGACCACAACTCTTCCTAGACCTGGCCGTCCAGCCAAACTGAGCAATGGTGGGAGAAGAGCCTTGGTGAGAGAGGTAAAGAAGAACCCAAAGATGACTGTGGCTGAGCTCCAGAGATGCAGTCGGGAGATAGGAGAAAGTTCCACAAAGTCAACTATCACTGCAGCCCTCCACCAGTCGGGGCTTTATGGCAGAGTGGCCCGACGGAAGCCTCTCCTCAGTGCAAGACACATGAAAGCATAGAATTTGAAAAAACACATGAAGGACTCCCAGACTATGAGAAATAAGATCCTCTGGTCTGATGAGACCAAGATTGAACTTTCTGCTGTTAATTCTAAGCGGTATGTGAGGAGAAAAGCAGGCACTGCTCATCACCTGCCCAATACAATCCCTACAGTGAAACATGGTGGTGGGAGCATCATGCTGTGGGGGGGGGGGGTGTTTTTCAGCTGCAGGGACAGGACGACTGGTTGCAATTGAAGGAAGGATGAATGCGGCCAAGTACAGAGATATCCTGGAGGAAAACCTCTTCCAGAGTGCTCAGGACCTCAGACTGGGCCGAAGGTTCACCTTTCAACAGGACAATGACCCTAAGCACACAGCTAAAATAACAAAGGAGTGGCTTCACAACAACTCTGTGACCGTTCTTGACTGGCCCAGCCAGAGCCCTGACCTAAACCCAATGGAGCATCTCTGGAGAGACCTCAGAATGTCTGTCCACCAACGTTCACCATCCAACCTGACAGAACTGGAGAGGATCTGCGAGGAAGAATGGCAGAGGATCCCCAAATCCAGGTGTGAAAAACTTGTTGTGTCATTCCCAAGAAGACTCATGGCTGTACGAGCTGAAAAGGAGCTTCTACTCAATACTGAGCACAGAGTCTGAATACTTTTGACCATGTGATATTTCAGTTTTTCTTTTTTAATACATTTGCAGAAATTTCTACATTTCTGTTTTTTCTGTCAAGATGGGGTGCTGAGTGTACATTAATGAGAAATAAAATGAACTTTTTTGCTTTGGCAAATGGCTGCAATGAATCAGTCAATCAATCAATCAACTTTATTTCTAAAGCACTTTAAAATGACACTGTCAACCAAAGTGCTGTACATGTTAAAATAAATAAAAATATGAATAAAATGTAAATAAAATAGTGTGAGCATAGAAAAACGACACAAAACACAGGTTGTACAATAAAAGCCAGCTCTAAGCTGAGCCATACGCCAAGTTAAAAAAATGTGTTTTTAAAAGTAGAGAGAGAGTCTGCTATTCTAATAAGTAGTGGGAGCTCATTCCACAATCAAGGAGCAGAAACAGAAAAAGCACAGTCTCCTCTCGATTTCTTTTTAGTCTTTGGCACCACCAGTAAAGCCTGATCTGCTGACCTCAGTGACCGAGATGGGATGTGTGGAGCCAGCAGACCACACAAGTACAGGGACGCCAGACCACGAAGACATTTAAAAACAAATAAAAGACGTTTAAAATCAATACGGAGGTGCACGGGGAGCCAGTGGAGGGATTGGAGGATGGGAGTTATGTGGACAAATTTGCAATGAAACAGAGAGTGAAAAATTTCAAGGGGTCTGAATACTTTCCGTACCTACCGTGTCTAACACTGACACTGTCACAATCCAAGAACATTCCACTGCACGAGTTGTTTCTGGATTCAACAAAAGGTGAAAAAAACACGTCTGCATGTTCAATACGTCTGCAGCAGGAGTTTAAAGAACGACCACTAAATCCACCCAAACTCCACCTGGACACACACACCTCCTCTATAAACCTCCTCCTAACACACACCTCCTCTATAGACCTCCTCCTAACACACACCTCCTCTATAAACCTCCTCCTAACACACACCTCCTCTATAAACCTCCTCCTAACACACACCTCCTCTATAGACCTCCTCCTAACACACACCTCCTCTATAAACCTCCTCCTAACACACACCTCCTCTATAGACCTCCTCCTAACACACACCTCCTCTATAAACCTCCTCCTAACACACACCTCCTCTATAAACCTCCTCCTAACACACACCTCCTCTATAAACCTCCTCCTAACACACACCTCCTCTATAAACCTCCTCCTAACACACACCTCCTCTATAGACCTCCTCCTAACACACACCTCCTCTATAAACCTCCTCCTAACACACACCTCCTCTATAAACCTCCTCCTAACACACACCTCCTCTATAGACCTCCTCCTAACACACACCTCCTCTATAAACCTCCTCCTAACACACACCTCCTCTATAAACCTCCTCCTAACACACACCTCCTCTATAAACCTCCTCCTAACACACACCTCCTCCATCGACCTCCTCCTAACACACACCTCCTCTATAAACCTCCTCCTAACACACACCTCCTCTATAAACCTCCTCCTAACACACACCTCCTCTATAAACCTCCTCCTAACACACACCTCCTCTATAAATCTCCTCCTAACACACACCTCCTCTATAAACCTCCTCCTAACACACACCTCCTCCATCGACCTCCTCCTAACACACACCTCCTCCATCGACCTCCTCCTAACACACACCTCCTCTATAAACCTCCTCCTAACACACACCTCCTCTATAGACCTCCTCCTAACACACACCTCCTCTATAGACCTCCTCCTAACACACACCTCCTCTATAAACCTCCTCCTAACACACACCTCCTCTATAAACCTCCTCCTAACACACACCTCCTCTATAAACCTCCTCCTAACACACACCTCCTCTATAAACCTCCTCCTAACACACACCTCCTCCATCGACCTCCTCCTAACACACACCTCCTCTATAAACCTCCTCCTAACACACACCTCCTCTATAAATCTCCTCCTAACACACACCTCCTCTATAAACCTCCTCCTAACACACACCTCCTCTATAAACCTCCTCCTAACACACACCTCCTCTATAAACCTCCTCCTAACACACACCTCCTCCATCGACCTCCTCCTAACACACACCTCCTCTATAAACCTCCTCCTAACACACACCTCCTCTATAAATCTCCTCCTAACACACACCTCCTCCATCGACCTCCTCCTAACACACCTCCTCTATAAACCTCCTGCTAACACACCTCCTCTATAAACCTCCTCCTAACACACCTCCTCTATAAACCTCCTCCTAACACACACCTCCTCTATAAACCTCCTCCTAACACACCTCCTCTATAAACCTCCTCCTAACACACACCTCCTCTATAAACCTCCTCCTAACACACACCTCCTCTATAGACCTCCTCCTAACACACACCTCCTCTATAAACCTCCTCCTAACACACACCTCCTCTATAGACCTCCTCCTAACACACACCTCCTCTATAAACCTCCTCCTAACACACACCTCCTCTATAAACCTCCTCCTAACACACACCTCCTCCATCGACCTCCTCCTAACACACCTCCTCTATAAACCTCCTCCTAACACACCTCCTCTATAAACCTCCTCCTAACACACACCTCCTCTATAGACCTCCTCCTAACACACACCTCCTCTATAAACCTCCTCCTAACACACCTCCTCTATAAACCTCCTCCTAACACACACCTCCTCTATAGACCTCCTCCTAACACACACCTCCTCTATAAACCTCCTCCTAACACACACCTCCTCTATAAACCTCCTCCTAACACACACCTCCTCTATAAACCTCCTCCTAACACACACCTCCTCCATCGACCTCCTCCTAACACACACCTCCTCTATAAACCTCCTCCTAACACACACCTCCTCTATAAATCTCCTCCTAACACACACCTCCTCTATAAACCTCCTCCTAACACACACCTCCTCTATAAACCTCCTCCTAACACACACCTCCTCCATCGACCTCCTCCTAACACACACCTCCTCCATCGACCTCCTCCTAACACACACCTCCTCTATAGACCTCCTGCTAACACACCTCCTCTATAAACCTCCTCCTAACACACACCTCCTCTATAGACCTCCTCCTAACACACACCTCCTCTATAGACCTCCTCCTAACACACACCTCCTCTATAAACCTCCTCCTAACACACACCTCCTCTATAAACCTCCTCCTAACACACACCTCCTCTATAAACCTCCTCCTAACACACACCTCCTCTATAAACCTCCTCCTAACACACACCTCCTCCATCGACCTCCTCCTAACACACACCTCCTCTATAAACCTCCTCCTAACACACACCTCCTCTATAAATCTCCTCCTAACACACACCTCCTCTATAAACCTCCTCCTAACACACACCTCCTCTATAAACCTCCTCCTAACACACACCTCCTCCATCGACCTCCTCCTAACACACACCTCCTCTATAAACCTCCTCCTAACACACACCTCCTCTATAAATCTCCTCCTAACACACACCTCCTCCATCGACCTCCTCCTAACACACACCTCCTCTATAAACCTCCTCCTAACACACACCTCCTCTATAAACCTCCTCCTAACACACACCTCCTCTATAAACCTCCTCCTAACACACACCTCCTCTATAGACCTCCTCCTAACACACACCTCCTCTATAAACCTCCTCCTAACACACACCTCCTCTATAAACCTCCTCCTAACACACACCTCCTCTATAAACCTCCTCCTAACACACACCTCCTCTATAGACCTCCTCCTAACACACCTCCTCTATAAACCTCCTCCTAACACACACCTCCTCTATAAACCTCCTCCTAACACACACCTCCTCTATAGACCTCCTCCTAACACACACCTCCTCTATAAACCTCCTCCTAACACACACCTCCTCTATAGACCTCCTCCTAACACACACCTCCTCTATAAACCTCCTCCTAACACACACCTCCTCTATAAACCTCCTCCTAACACACACCTCCTCTATAAACCTCCTCCTAACACACACCTCCTCCATCGACCTCCTCCTAACACACCTCCTCTATAAACCTCCTCCTAACACACCTCCTCTATAAACCTCCTCCTAACACACACCTCCTCTATAGACCTCCTCCTAACACACACCTCCTCTATAAACCTCCTCCTAACACACCTCCTCTATAAACCTCCTCCTAACACACACCTCCTCTATAGACCTCCTCCTAACACACACCTCCTCTATAAACCTCCTCCTAACACACACCTCCTCTATAAACCTCCTCCTAACACACACCTCCTCCATCGACCTCCTCCTAACACACCTCCTCTATAAACCTCCTCCTAACACACCTCCTCTATAAACCTCCTCCTAACACACACCTCCTCTATAAACCTCCTCCTAACACACACCTCCTCTATAGACCTCCTCCTAACACACACCTCCTCTATAAACCTCCTCCTAACACACACCTCCTCTATAAACCTCCTCCTAACACACACCTCCTCCATCGACCTCCTCCTAACACACCTCCTCTATAAACCTCCTCCTAACACACCTCCTCTATAAACCTCCTCCTAACACACACCTCCTCTATAAACCTCCTCCTAACACACACCTCCTCTATAGACCTCCTCCTAACACACACCTCCTCTATAAACCTCCTCCTAACACACCTCCTCTATAGACCTCCTCCTAACACACACCTCCTCTATAGACCTCCTCCTAACACACACCTCCTCTATAGACCTCCTCCTAACACACCTCCTCTATAAACCTCCTCCTAACACACACCTCCTCTATAAACCTCCTCCTAACACACACCTCCTCTATAGACCTCCTCCTAACACACACCTCCTCTATAGACCTCCTCCTAACACACACCTCCTCTATAGACCTCCTCCTAACACACCTCCTCTATAAACCTCCTCCTAACACACCTCCTCTATAGACCTCCTCCTAACACACACCTCCTCTATAGACCTCCTCCTAACACACACCTCCTCTATAGACCTCCTCTTAACACACACCTCCT
This sequence comes from Acanthochromis polyacanthus, assembly GCF_021347895.1. Taxonomy (NCBI): domain Eukaryota; kingdom Metazoa; phylum Chordata; class Actinopteri; family Pomacentridae; genus Acanthochromis; species Acanthochromis polyacanthus. The sequence continues at coordinate 584,168 of NC_067127.1, read as the reverse complement.
CTATAAACCTCCTCCTAACACACCTCCTCTATAGACCTCCTCCTAACACACACCTCCTCTATAGACCTCCTCCTAACACACACCTCCTCTATAGACCTCCTCCTAACACACCTCCTCTATAAACCTCCTCCTAACACACACCTCCTCTATAGACCTCCTCCTAACACACCTCCTCTATAAACCTCCTCCTAACACACCTCCTCTATAGACCTCCTCCTAACACACACCTCCTCTATAGACCTCCTCCTAACACACACCTCCTCTATAGACCTCCTCTTAACACACACCTCCTCTATAAACCTCCTCCTAACACACCTCCTCTATAGACCTCCTCCTAACACACACCTCCTCTATAGACCTCCTCCTAACACACACCTCCTCTATAGACCTCCTCCTAACACACCTCCTCTATAAACCTCCTCCTAACACACACCTCCTCTATAGACCTCCTCCTAACACACACCTCCTCTATAGACCTCCTCCTAACACACCTCCTCTATAGACCTCCTCCTAACACACCTCCTCTATAAACCTCCTCCTAACACACCTCCTCTATAGACCTCCTCCTAACACACACCTCCTCTATAGACCTCCTCCTAACACACCTCCTCTATAAACCTCCTCCTAACACACACCTCCTCTATAGACCTCCTCCTAACACACCTCCTCTATAAACCTCCTCCTAACACACCTCCTCTATAAACCTCCTCCTAACACACCTCCTCTATAAACCTCCTCCTAACACACCTCCTCCTCCACCCAGGGGAGAAGGAGCTGCGTTTCTCCTCCCTGTGGTTTGCTGTTAATCAGCCTTCTCCATATTGAGGCAGGTTTTAGGGCTGGCCTATTGAAGCCATTTATCCATTAACAAAACAAGCAGCGCCCGCTAATGAGCTACATCTCTCCATTTCCATGTCAATTGTTTGTTTGTAGCTATTGTGTGGCCGGGACAATGGGCCGGATTGTAAATGACAGCAACCCTAATGCACTCTGTGTGTGTGGAGGCCCTGGGGAACGCCTACAGGGAGAAAACACACCTCAGAGAGACGACGATAAAACACCAGAGACTGATAAAGACTGAGGACAGCAGAGACAACTCCTATTTACCCCTGGTTTAAATAAGAATACTGAAGACTGAGGATCAGTGGTTATACTGCTGCAAGAGAGCAGAAAGAACTCCTATTAATAAGATTAATAAATATTAGTGTTCGTCCTGATGTTATCACTGGTTTTAATAAGAATGAAGCTTCAAACTAAAACGTAAAAAGTCTGGAAGTTACTAACAGAATGTAAAACCCAACAGGACAAATGACTATATTTTAATAACTATATATTTCCTGAAACAACTGAACTCTGGCTCTGTCTGCAAACTGCTGAAAACAGGTTGAAACACACACAAGAGACGTTATGTCACCTGTAGCATCAAAAGACAACTCCAGGGTTTAATTTAGAGCCTGACAAACCGTAGACCAGTTAAAATGACATGGTTTGATCCAATAAAACAGCTAATTATCTTTAGAATAACATATTTATATTTACGGAAATTAATACAGAACAGTTTGTCCTCATAAAAGAAATAAAATGAGCATTGGTAAAATCTTTACTAAAGATGAAAGTTTGCAGCATCTGTAAGTATTTTAATCTGTTTATGTAAATGGCAGTAAAGATGAGACATCATTTTATTTAACACCAACACAGAAGTTCCATAACTTATTTTTATGCACATTTTAAAGAATTATCAGGAGGAAGAAAACTTCTCCAATTTTACCAAAAAGGTTTTACATTTACTTCAGGTTGTTTTTGTATTTCACAGGAGTGAAATCAGCTAACCAGATAAAATATCAAACGTTTAACTCAATGACTGATGAAGTTCTGGTCCAGATAAAATCAGTTCTAACTGAATCAGCAGCCTGATTAAAACACACCACTGCATTGTACAAATACTGTCCTATTAAACTACAGCTGGATCTGAGTCCTGTCCAGAAGTCATTAACGGCCCCAGAAGTCTCTGTCATGGTGCCCAACGCTCGCTAAACTCCCACAGTGCTCTCTGGAACTGCTGGTAGTTTTAATGACTGCCTCTAGGGGTCGCTGCAGAATAAAACTCAGAAAAACAAACTGCAGTATTTAATACTGCTAAACAATAAGAGGACAGATCTTCTGGTGCAGCCAGGTAATAACATAAGTATAACACGTCTTCTGACATTCATTTCCTCCATCTTTTCCTCATCAGTTAACGTATTTTTAATCGTTAAGTTTCTGCTAGCAGGTAATTATTAACATCCTGAAGTAAACTTTGGTGGAACTCAGAGACTAATTCCCAAACAGTCCCACATAGAGATTAGAACTGACTGACTTTCCTTCTTTATTCTTGCTATATTTTCCTCTTTTTCCTCCTTTCTGCATTATGTTTCATAAGCAGGCCTCTCCCTGCTTTACAAATGGAATATGATAAACAGTAATGTCAGCGACGGCCTTCTGGCTACGGACTGGTACCGATATCCAATCTGGCCTTTACAGACACAACCGTCCGTTAAAGAGTATATATACATACCGCTCAGGCCCAAACAGCCCTCTGCATTACTGTTGGAGCCATTTGGGGACAGAAAAAGTGAAATTGCCTTTGCCTATCCAGAGGCTAGGATTAACAGTATAGAAAAATGCACGTGAGCAGCGCCTCGCCTCGTCAACTACAAAACATGAGCATGTGTTTGGAGGAGAGGCTTTCCATTGTGTAAAGGACAGAGTGTACAGGATCCAGGATTGAATCTTTCTGAGCTTAATTTTATTGGAGTGTTTGTGTGAAAACTCTTGGTGCAGTTTGTTGGTGATAGGATGGAACCATAGACTGACCATCCTGAGGCTAAACAAAGGTTTTCTTTATCAAACAACAAACATATTGTTGGTTTCAGTGGACCAAAGGATCTTCTTCTACACTTTGCTGGTGCACATGAAGCTCAGAGTTTATCTCAGAGGAAACAAATGCAAAATACCCCCCCCCCCGCCCCGAACCACTTCTAAGCCGAGAGACAGAGTTTGTTCGTTTGTATTTCGGATATTTTAGCCATCAGGGTGGAGGTGACGTCATCCACAGCTGTAAATAATGCAGATGTGTTGAGGGCAGCTACTTTCCAGACGTCATTTCTGAGCCCTATAAACTTCCTACTGGCTGTCAGATGGATGGAAAGTGTCGCTCCAGCGTTTCCTCCACCGTCTTTCCAGTTTCTACTCATTGTTCTGCAGCAACACGACACGCCAGAACTTTCTACATTCACGGGGAGACTGAAGGAAATGGAGATTAAACGCCACCTAGTGGATGTAATTCTACAACAAAGTTCGCTGTTTCCAAGTTGGAAAGTAGCAACAGATACAAACACACAAAGAGCTTTAATTTGGCACGACAAGACAACAGCAACAACAACAACAACAACGGTGGATCTACAGGATGCAACTCTAAAAACCCAACAGAAAGCTCAAACCCAGCAGCCATGATCAAAGGCAGGAGGAGAAAGGAGCAGAGAAAGAGTCAGCTGGTGGTCAATGGGCAGCTCTGAGGAAGAATGGAGCTCAGGAGGAGAAGAGACTTTCCTTTTCTAAATGCCGACAGAAGAACAATCGTGACTGTGTCTTCCACTGACTGCTGGAACCTCCAGGGGAAGACGGGCTAAACGGTTGAGTGCGAGGCTGAGACAGAGGGCTCTTCTGTGGGCTTGGCGTCGGGTGAAGACCCCTCTCTGCTCTGGAAGCTCTTTCTGAGCAGGTCGCCGCCTTGGTTGCTCTTTTCTGGGCGAGTAGAAAGAGGGAGGGAGGGCACGCACCACTGGTCATGTACAGAGACCTGGCGTGGGCACAGCGATGCCACACACATGCACACACACTGGGATGTGCACACAATCACTATCTAAAAGTGTCTGCCAACCTCCCAGATAGCCAGCCAGTCTGGCAGCCAGTCATGCAGCTCCAGACATTTGTCATGACAGGCTAATTCACAGTGAAGAGGTGCTTTAGGTCTCTATCTGGTCCAGGCACACACACAGACACATGCTAAAAGCTGCTGAACACACACACCAACCAGTCGCATAGCTGTGTAATCACACACTCGTCAGCAGATGCCAGAGAGAACGTCCAAACAGGTTGTAGATGCAGGTAGGATCCAGTTCAACTGTTGGTACTGAATCCAGAACACAAACAGCTTCAGGTTGTTCTGCTCTTTAAAAGTTTTAACGGATCCCGCAGACATTTCACCAGAGAGGAAGTTTACTTTCTGTCAGTCTGTAACAGAGAAATACTTTAAAATATAAAAAGAATCAACAGCAAAGATCCCAAACTGGTTACTGTTTATCAGGATAGTTGGCAAAAAGACTGAGCACCACTAAATCTACAAGTTTGTATCATGTGACCAATTAAACCTGAAAGCTTTACTGAAAATCTGGTGCTGTACTCAGTTCAGTTTTATTTATATAGATTCACATCGTGTGGTCTCACAGTGCTCAGCACAGAAAACTACAGACCTTAGAAACTACAGAGGACATCCAACAATCCACAGATACCTTTGGATTCGCTCTGAGCGAATGAAGGAACGAAGAAACCCAACATCTGGACAGAACTGGATATCATAAAGCCGACAGTGTGACCGACTACAGAAGCAGAGAGAGTTTCCTTCCTGAAGGAGGCAGGAACAGCAGCAGCTCATCAGTTTCAGAGCAAACAGCCCTAAAAGCAGGAATAGGACAGTCACGGTGGAAGGAACCGAACACATTATGGGGTCATAGGAGACTTTAAACAAGTTCCTGAAAACAACAGAGGAGCTTTAAGACAAAAGCTCCTCTGCCAGAAGACACACTGAGTTTAAGTGAATGATGATGGCAGACATAAAATAATCATTAAAACTGGTTCATAACTCTACATTCTGACTTTTAACATCTGAACAACAACGACGTTAAAACTACTTTAAAGGTTGTTTTTGGATCATTTCTGTTCCAGAAACAACTACAGTAAAAACACAACGTCTCTGCTGGTAGTTCTCAGCAGACTGTAGGAGAGGACTGTAATGGTGGGACGAGGAAGCAACGGGGTTTATGGGAAATGTAGTCCTCGGTATGAAAAACTACAGAGGCTTAAACTGTCTCAGTGTGTTCAGATTACGCTGCACAGATTCACAGCAACACAAGCACATTTAGAAAACACCATAACATTCAGAAATCTGTAAATTTATCCTAAAATGTAGGTAGAGACAGAGAAAAGGAGGGAGGAGAAGAGAGGAGGTGAGGAAGGAGAGGGAGGAGGGAGAAGGAGGGAGGAGGTGAGGGAGGGGAGCTTATCGGCCGGCTCCAGACGGAGTGCACGGATCAATGGGCGAGCGAGGCCCACAGCGATCAATGCATTTGATAAAGAATTAAAGAAGAGCCACTGTACACGGCTATCAAGGACCGGGACAGCGGCTAATTATGATTCGACGGGTGCGTGCTCATGATAGGGGTCCGTGTGGGCGTGCACATGTGTGTTGTATGTACATAAATATGAATCTGGGAGAAGCAGCACCTGTGTGTCAGAAAACACCTGCAGGAAACAAAACGTAAGAGTGGGTTTAAATACTAGTGGGTTTAAATATTAGTGGGTTTAAATACTAGTGGGTTTAAATACTAGTGGGTTTAAATATTAGTGGGTTTAAATACTAGTGGGTTTAAATATTAGTGGGTTTAAATACTAGTGGGTTTAAATATTAGTGGGTTAAATACTAGTGGGTTTAAATATTAGTGGGTTTAAATACTAGTGGGTTTAAATACTAGTGGGTTTAAATACTAGTGGGTTTAAAATACTAGTGGGTTTAAATACTAGTGGGTTTAAATATTAGTGGGTTTAAATACTAGTGGGTTTAAATATTAGTGGGTTTAAATATTAGTGGGTTTAATACTAGTGGGTTAAATATTAGTGGGTTTTAAATACTAGTGGGTTTAAATACTAGTGGGTTTAAATATTAGTGGGTTTAAATACTAGTGGGTTTAAATACTAGTGGGTTTAAAATATTAAGTGGGTTTAAATACTAAGTGGGTTTTAAATATTAGTGGGTTTTAAATACTAGTGGTTTAAATACTAGTGGGTTTAAATACTAGTGGGTTTAAATATTAGTGGGTTTAAATATTAGTGGGTTTAAATACTAGTGGGTTTTAAATTACTAGTGGGTTTAAATACTAGTGGGTTTAAATACTAGTGGGTTTAAATACTAGTGGGTTTTTAAATACTAGTGGGTTTAATATTAGTGGGTTTTAAATACTAGTGGGTTTAAATACTAGTGGGTTTAAATACTAGTGGGTTTTTTAATATTAGTGGGGTTTTAAATAACTAGTGGGTTTAAATACTAGTGGGTTTAATATTAGTGGGTTTAAATATAGTGGGTTAAATATTAGTGGGTTTAAATACTAGTGGGTTTTAAATACTAGTGGGTTTAAATACTAGTGGGTTTTAAATACTAGTGGGTTTAAATATTAGTGGGTTTTAAATATTAGTGGGTTTAAATACTAGTGGGTTTAAATACTAGTGGGTTTAAATACTAGTGGGTTTAAATATTAGTGGGTTTTAAATACTAGTGGGTTTAAATACTAGTGGGTTTAAATATTAGTGGGTTTAAATACTAGTGGGTTTAAATATTAGTGGGTTTAAATACTAGTGGGTTTAATACTAGTGGGTTTAAATACTAGTGGGTTTAAATACTAGTGGGTTTAAATATTAGTGGGTTTTAAATACTAGTGGGTTTAAATACTAGTGGGTTTAAAATATTAGTGGGTTTTAAATACTAGTGGGTTTAAATACTAGTGGGTTTAATACTAGTGGGTTTAAATACTAAGTGGGTTTAAATACTAGTGGGTTTATATTAGTGGGTTTAAATACTAGTGGGTTTAAATATTGTGGGTTTAAATGGGTTTAAATACTAGTGGTTTAAATACTAGTGGGTTTTAAATACTAGTGGGTTTAAATATTAGTGGGTTTAAATACTAGTGGGTTTAAATATTAGTGGGTTTAAATACTAGTGGGTTAAATACTAGTGGGTTTAATACTAGTGGGTTAAATATTAGTGGGTTAAATATTAGTGGGTTTAAATACTAGTGGGTTTAAATATTAGTGGGTTTAAATACTAGTGGGTTTTAAATACTAGTGGGTTTAAATACTAGTGGGTTTAAATACTAGTGGGTTTAAATATTAGTGGGTTTAAATACTAGTGGGTTTAAATACTAGTGGGTTTAAATACTAAGTGGGTTTAAATACTAGTGGGTTTAAATACTAGTGGGTTTAAATATTAGTGGGTTTAAATACTAGTGGGTTTAAATACTAGTGGGTTAAATATTAGTGGGTTTAAATACTAGTGGGTTTAAATACTAGTGGGTTTAAATACTAGTGGGTTTAAATACTAGTGGGTTTAAATACTAGTGGGTTTTAAATATTAGTGGGTTTAAATACTAGTGGGTTTAAATACTAGTGGTAAATATTAGGGGTTTAAATATAGTGGGTTAAATACTAGTGGGTTTAAATACTAGTGGGTTTAAATACTAGTGGGTTTAAATACTAGTGGGTTTAATACTAGTGGGTTTAAATACTAGTGGGTTTAAATATTAGTGGGTTTTAAATACTAGTGGGTTTAAATACTAGTGGGTTTAAATATTAGTGGGTTTAAATACTAGTGGGTTTAAATACTAGTGGGTTTAAATACTAGTGGGTTTAAATCTAGTGGGTTTAAATATCAGTGGTTTAAATATCAGTGGGTTTAAATATCAGTGGGTTTAAATATTAGTGGGTTAAATACTAGTGGGTTTAAAATATTAGTGGGTTTAAATATTAGTGGGTTTAAATACTAGTGGGTTTAAAATATTAGTGGGTTTTAAATATTAGTGGGTTTAAATATTAGTGGGTTTAAATACTAGTGGGTTTAAATATTAGTGGGTTTAAATACTAGTGGGTTTAAATATTAGTGGGTTTAAATATTAGTGGGTTTAAATATTAGTGGGTTTAAATACTAGTGGGTTTAAATATTAGTGGGTTTAAATACTAGTGGGTTTAAATATTAGTGGGTTTAAATATTAGTGGGTTTAAATATTAGTGGGTTTAAATATTAGTGGGTTTAAATACTAGTGGGTTTTAAATATTAGTGGGTTTAAATATTAGTGGGTTTAAATACTAGTGGGTTTAAATATTAAGTGGGTTTAATATTAGTGGGTTTAAATATTAGTGGGTTTAAATACTAGTGGGTTTTAAATATTAGTGGGTTTAAATATTAGTGGGTTTTAAATACTAGTGGGTTTAAATATTAGTGGGTTTAAATATTAGTGGGTTTAAATACTAGTGGGTTTTAAATACTAGTGGGTTTAAATACTAGTGGGGTTTAAATACTAGTGGGTTTAAATATTAGTGGGTTTAAATATTAGTGGGTTTAAATACTAGTGGGTTTAAATACTGGTGGGTTTCGTCTTTGTGGACAGAGGTGTCATGCTGCTGTGCTTTTCTTTAGATATTATATATAAAAACTTTAAGACTTTACATGTTTGTGACGTGTTAAATGACTGAGTTTACAGTTTTTAATGAAGTCGTTAATTATGCTTCCATATGTGGTCAGGTTTCTTTAATTGAGCTGATATTCCATCTGTCTTTGTGTGTTGTAATGTTTTTATGTGTTTTTTTGTTAAGTTGTGTCTTTTATTGGACATAAATGTGGTTTTGGTCCATACTTTTAGAAAAATAACTTGAGAAATAATATTGTGATGGAGCTGCAGCAGCACATGATACAAGCTTTAAACAGTGAGAACAAACCAGCACTAACGTCTTAGTTATTAACTTTTTGTAATTATTTGGCTTTCAGTAGACCAGATACAGCATCTATCATATCCTTATTATCCAGTGTTTTTACATCAGAAGCAGCAGTCAGAAAACCGATAAGCTCCAAAAGTACAGATAATATTCTAGAATAACCAGCTCACACACAGAAGTCGTGTTTTTAGGAGCATTTTGAAGTATTGCACTGTGAACAGTGAACAGAAATGGTTCAAATTCAAGAAATGTTTCCTATTAAGCAAACAAGCTTTTAAATATGGTTTTAGACTTTTAGAAACATTTTTCCTGAATAAATTCAGACGTAGTGAACATCTAATTAAATGTAATTGTCTGTAAAACAGAATGAAACACGGCTGATAGAATAACCAGAATTCAGGATTTAAAATAACTCCTGAAGACTTGTACTACATGTAAAACTGTTAAATGAATTTGAAAAGTGATAAAAAGTTGATGAATTTTGTAGCTATAAATGGTAAAATGCTTTTCATTAAGTTGCTTTGTATTTTTATATTTTATCAGTGTTTTATGTGATTTTCAAGGTCATAAATAAACACAGAGCAAATAGAGAATATAAATAAAACATACAGAGAGAATACAGCTGGACGTGTCACAAACATAAACGAACAAAGGAGTGTGTGATATTTCTGAGTAAATACGTGTGTGTTTGACGTGGCTTCGTCCTGTGAGTGAACAAAGAACACCTGTACAGCAGAGCAGGTAGAACAGGTAGAGGACGATGGGAAGGCTCTGCCTTTAAAGAGACACCATAATTACTGGGGGAGAACATGAGCTCAACTCATTCTCAGCCTTCTTTCATGGAAAATAAAACTCACTTTTGTAGTTTTTAGAACCACTATTGGAGCTCCAGCCCCTGAGGATTCACATCAACATGTATGTTACATATGACAGCCAGTTAAAGGAAAAACACTCAAACAAATCATCCATAACTTGGTCACATGTATGAAAAAAGACAAATGTAAGAAATGCTAATAAAAATGTGTGTTCATGTGAAACTATATCACTAATGCGACTTCTTCCTGACCTCACAGTTATAGAGAACATAAAAATACTCGTTTTGTTCCTAAGTTTAGTGTCAATGAGTCAGAAAAGTCCCTGTAGCTGTTAACATCTGTTAGGAATTCATTTAATTAATTTAGTGATTTTTAAATGACACTTAGGGCTGCACAGTGGCGTAGTGGTTAGCACTTTGGCCTTGCAGCAAGAAGATCCCCGGTTCAAATCCCGGCCTGGGATCTTTCTGCATGGAGTTTGCATGTTCTCCCTGTGCATGCGTGGGTTTTCTCCGGGTACTCCGGCTTCCTCCCACAGTCCAAAAACATGCTGAGGTTAATTGGTTACTCTAAATTGTCCGTAGGTGTGAATGTGAGTGTGATTGTGTGTCTGTATATGTAGCCCTGTGACAGACTGGTGACCTGTCCAGGGTGTCCCCTGCCTTCACCCGAGTCAGCTGGGATAGACTCCAGCACCCCCCATGACCCTAGTGAGGATAAAGCGGTGGATAGAGGATGGATGGATGGATTTAATGAATAATCAATTAATTATCAACTAACAGATTAAAAGGCCAGCTATTCAGATTATTTACTAGTCGGTCATTTCTGAAAGAAAAGTTCTAATTGTCTGATTTTGGTGTCTTAAATTTGAATATTTTCAGCTTTCCTAAACAAGACGTTAGGCTCTGATATTTTATTTATGACGCTTCCACAAACATGAATAAAGAGAGAAAGCAGGAGGTATTCTCTTTCTCTCACGGCTTGATCAGCTCTTGTTATGCAATCCAGAGTCTTTCTGCTGCTCGTTAACGTGCACACGTAACGTGCACACACTCAATCTACAGGCCGCCTTTGATCTCCGCTGCAGCCAATTCAGCCACGGCACCGAGTCCAAAGAACTATTTAGTTTCATTAGGGGCAGAGTGAGAGAAAGGAGGAGAAGAAAGGATGGACGTCACATTAAAACGTGACCTGGAGGAAAACTATTACTGCTGGGAGAAAGTAGAAAGCCGAGTGGACGAGGAGGAGGAGGAACAGAAAGGACAGATTAGCATTTTCAAAACAGACTTCTTCTGGATCTTCTGACAGACCTTCAGCTTTTATAACGGCTGAAACCAGGAGAAGAAAAGCTGAAGTAGAAGATTTAAGATAAATGGATCATTACAGGTTTGATTAGACGTCTGAAATATAAGTTTACAGATATGTGACCATATTCAGGTAATAACTGCAGGAACACGAGACTTTTCTGCTGGAATCTGAACAAATGACAAACTTTTAGATCATCAAACTTCCTTTTGTTAGAATATAGAGAACCTCTGATGTTTTCTATAGAAATGATGCAGAGTCCAATAATCAGTATTTACAACTAGTTTACGATTTTAAAAAATGAAAATCTTGGTGTCAAAATTTAAATGACACAAAGTCCAACACAAAACTTTGTTCTTCGTGATGTTTTTAATACGTTTAACTAAACCTTTTTAACATTTATCCTTCAGTGCTGAATGAAAAACCACCAATAATCTGTAAACTGCTGAAGATCAGATGTGACAGCTGTAATAAGGAAGCAGCTTCAGCTCCTAACACTGACTTTAACGTCACCTTTCATTTACTGTGATGGGTTTGCTGCCAACGTTTCCTTTCAGAACTTCACTGAGTTCCTCTTTCTACTCGTCCTCTGGAAGGAAAATATTATTTCAGAACGACTTTCATAAAAAGAAAGAAAGAAAGAAAGAACAGAGGAGAAGGTGAGGACATCAGTTCACAGGAGGAGGAGGAGGAGCAGGTAGATGAGGAGGAGAAGAAAGGAGGAGGAGGAGAAGAAGAGGAGGAGGAGGAGGAGGTCTGGGATCCCGTCGGCTAAAATCAAAGGATCTAATTCCAGGAATCTCATGGATTCGGTGAACAGAGGAACTCTACCTGGAAACACTGAGGCGTGCTCTCTAACACACGCTAAAAACACGCTTAATTTTACCTTACTGAAGAAACACACGCTAACACACAGAGCTGCACGTGCGTGTGCGTTCATATGCACAAACCCAGTGTGGATGGTGATAATTAGCATGACCAGGCCGCTGTGAAATGACTGCTGTCATCCTCTAATATAAAAAACAACATTCAGAAACACACAGTTCTGTTAGAATAAATACTAAAATAAAATAAAATATTAAAATGACTGCTGTCATCCTCTAATAATAAAAACAACATTCAGAAACACACAGAAACAGACTTCTCTATTAGAACAACGACTGAAAGTGAAATATTAAAAAGGTCCGTCTGAGGATGGAAACAGAATAAAGTGGTTGTCCAGATATTTTAGGAGCAGCTCATTAATTAATCATCTGGTTGCTGCAGGGAGGAGGAACATTCCAACATTACATCTGCTCGACTGACCACTGATTCTGAAGGACACCTCCGAGGAGGAGGAGGAGGAGGTCCAGACTTTAGCTGTAGAACTCCTTAATCAGAGACAAGCAGGATAAAAACATGACGAGACGAAGCAGAGAAGACAGAAGGAAGTGAGTAAAGGGGTGATAAACGTAAAACGTGAGATGAAAGCAGGTCTGAATGAGAGGAAGCTGAAGCTGAAGCTGTGACCTTAGATGAAAGCTCTGTGGGCAACAATTAGAGGAGGCAGGAGGCAGAGCAGAGGGCAGCAGGACTACAAACACCCAAACCTCCGACCATCACAGGGTTTATCCTCCACACATCTACTCTTTATTCATCTGTTCTGTGTCTTTATGGAGTTCTGCTGATGCATCATGTTGTATAGTTTTACATTTTAGTCAGATTTAGAGTGAGCTGTCAGAATAAAAGCTTCTGTTTTAGATCATTAACACCATGAAGCAGCCAGAACTAAAGCTGTTTCATTTCTGTAGGATGATGTGAGACACCAGAAAATATCAGTAAAATGATTAACATGTGTGTTCTGTCTGCCTCCATCCTAACATTTATTACCCATGAATCAGAGGTCAGACAGAATCTTTACCGTAGAGGATAAACACCTCATTTCCCCACAGATCTATTACTTACTCCATTCCTTCCTATTAGAACCTCTGAGATCTAAGATGTGCTGCTAAAATCCACATTACGCTGTTTTCTGGTCGTAGAAAAGTTTGTTCTGTGGATGACAGAGGGACTGACAGAAGCTGGATAATAAGTTATTTAACATGCTGATCAGCTGTTAACAGATAAATCATGTAAATGTGTAATTATAAATAAAACTAGTCCAGCTAGCTGAGGAAACCACACGTATGTTCTGAAAACAAATGTTTCATGAGCAGCACATGAACCTCCTTTATTTCATGTAATCATGATATTATAAATATATTATTTTCTAGAAAACTGAATGCTTTATTTACATGTAAACCATAAAAACAGGCTAAAACTGTCACTGACATGTGGCTCAAAACAACACTAACTCCTTTTAAAGTGCGACTCTTAAACCAGTTTATTGTATTAAGGTAAATAACATTATTTTACAGATACGTGTCGTTACTGTCAGTATGTTTGCAGTTTTTAAATTTACATGTTATTCATTATTTATTTACATTAAATGCATTTAGCTGTAGTTTAGTGACTGTGGGAACAAAGAAGATGAAATAATCAGACCTGGTCTGTACTTCCATCCACCCTCTGACAGACGTTCAGTTTCAGGATGAAAACTTTGATATGATATTTTATGGTATTTCTGATATTTGTTTTACTGTATTTTGGCTTGCCTTGTTCTGGATGTCTAAGTTCTGTATAAATAAAGCTGGATTGGATTTTGTGTGAACTTTAAACTTATTTCCTTTCTTTAAAAGTTTCTCTAAAACAAACAACTGAGTAACCTGAATAAAGTGCAGCTGATCCTAATCAGATATTAATTAGTACTATACAACACATGGATTAATCATTTCACCCTTAGAGAGAATTGCAGCATAAAAATCCTAACCTGTGTAGCTTTCAGTAAAACCTGACTTTAGATATGAAACATCTGAAAGTAAAGACAGATTTATGCCTCTGAAAGCTTCATCCTAAAACATCTGAAGTCGTCCCTCCTCTCCTCAGCAGGCAGGGCTGCTTAATTGAATTAAATTCTACGCTTATGCATGCTAAACCGCAAAGCAGCTACTTAGACAGATGGAGAGTTAAATGGGAAAGGCCTCTCCTGATAACACACACACACCACACACACACACTCATGCTATCAGAACAAGACATCAAGTAATCTAATCTGAATCACTAACAATTATCAGCCGCTGGCCTCGAGGCCTCGTATTCCTCTGATCAATGTTTTCTATTAAAAAAGTGTAAACAATTCAATATCTGCTGTCAGCCTGCTTCCTGTATAGCAGAGTGTGTGTGTGTGTGTGTG
>NC_067127.1:542481-567481 GCF_021347895.1 Acanthochromis polyacanthus | reverse complement strand
GACTGAGGAGACATGAGGAGGTGTAGAGAGGAGCAAAGAGGACTGAGCAGACATGAGGAGGTGTAGAGAGGAGCAAAGAGAGGACTGAGCAGACATGAGGAGGTGAAGAAAGGAGCAAAGAGGACTGAGGAGACATGAGGAGGTGTAGAGAGGAGCAAAGAGAGGACTGAGGAGACATGAGGAGGTGTAGAGAGGAGCAAAGAGAGGACTGAGGAGACATGAGGAGGTGTAGAGAGCAGCAAAGAGAGGACTGAGGAGACATGAGGAGGTGTAGAGAGGAGCAAAGAGGACTGAGGAGACATGAGGAGGTGAAGAGAGCAACAAAGAGAGGACTGAGCAGACATGAGGAGGTGTAGAGAGCAGCAAGAGAGGACTGAGGAGACATGAGGAGGTGAGAGAGGAGCAAAGGACTGAGGAGACATGAGGAGGTGTAGAGAGGAGCAAAGAGAGGACTGAGCAGACATGAGGAGGTGAGAGAGGAGCAAAGAGGACTGAGGAGACATGAGGAGGTGTAGAGAGCAGCAAAGAGGACTGAGGAGACATGAGGAGGTGAAGAGAGGAGCAAAGAGGACTGAGGAGACATGAGGAGGTGAAGAGAGGAGCAAAGACAGGACTGAGGAGACATGAGGAGGTGTAGAGAGGAGCAAAGAGGACTGAGGACATGAGGAGGTGAGAGAGGAGCAAAGACAGGACTGAGGAGACATGAGGAGGTGTAGAGAGGAGCAAAGAGGACTGAGGAGACATGAGGAGGTAGAGAGCAGCAAAGAGGACTGAGGAGACATGAGGAGGTGAAGAGAGGAGCAAAGAGGACTGAGGAGACATGAGGAGGTGAAGAGAGGAGCAAAGAGGACTGAGCAGACATGAGGAGGTGTAGAGAGCAGCAAAGAGGACTGAGGAGACATGAGGAGGTGAAGAGAGCAGCAAAGAGAGGACTGAGCAGACATGAGGAGGTGAAGAGAGGAGCAAAGAGGACTGAGGAGACATGAGGAGGTGTAGAGAGCAGCAAAGAGGACTGAGGAGACATGAGGAGGTGAAGAGAGGAGCAAAGAGGACTGAGGAGACATGAGGAGGTGAGAGAGGAGCAAAGACAGGACTGAGGAGACATGAGGAGGTGTAGAGAGGAGCAAAGAGAGGACTGAGCAGACATGAGGAGGTGTAGAGAGGAGCAAAGAGAGGACTGAGCAGACATGAGGAGTGAAGAGGAGCAAAGAGGACTGAGGAGACATGAGGAGGTGTAGAGAGCAGCAAAGAGGACTGAGGAGACATGAGGAGGTGTAGAGAGGAGCAAAGAGAGGACTGAGGAGACATGAGGAGGTGTAGAGAGGAGCAAAGAGAGGACTGAGGAGACATGAGGAGGTGTAGAGAGCAGCAAAGAGAGGACTGAGGAGACATGAGGAGGTGTAGAGAGCAGCAAAGAGAGGACTGAGGAGACATGAGGAGGTGAAGAGAGCAACAAAGAGAGGACTGAGGAGACATGAGGAGGTGTAGAGAGCAGCAAAGAGAGGACTGAGGAGACATGAGGAGGTGAAGAGAGCAGCAAAGAGAGGACTGAGGAGACATGAGGAGGTGTAGAGAGCAGCAAAGAGGACTGAGGAGACATGAGGAGGTGTAGAGAGCAGCAAAGAGGACTGAGGAGACATGAGGAGGTGTAGAGAGAGCAAAGAGGACTGAGGAGACATGAGGAGGTGTAGAGAGGAGCAAAGAGGACTGAGGAGACATGAGGAGGTGTAGAGAGCAGCAAAGAGGACTGAGCAGACATGAGGAGGTGTAAGAGCAGCAAAGAGAGGACTGAGGAGACATGAGGAGGTGTAGAGAGCAGCAAAGAGAGGACTGAGGAGACATGAGGAGGTGAAGAGAGGAGCAAAGAGGACTGAGGAGACATGAGGAGGTGTAGAGAGGAGCAAAGAGGACTGAGCAGACATGAGGAGGTGTAGAGAGGAGCAAAGAGGACTGAGGAGACATGAGGAGGTGTAGAGAGGAGCAAAGAGAGGACTGAGGAGACATGAGGAGGTGTAGAGAGCAGCAAAGAGAGGACTGAGGAGACATGAGGAGGTGAAGAGGAGCAAAGAGGACTGAGGAGACATGAGGAGGTGTAGAGAGGAGCAAAGAGGACTGAGGAGACATGAGGAGGTGAAGAGAGCAGCAAAGAGGACTGAGGAGACATGAGGAGGTGTAGAGAGGAGCAAAGAGAGGACTGAGCAGACATGAGGAGGTGAAGAGAGGAGCAAAGAGGACTGAGGAGACATGAGGAGGTGTAGAGAGCAGCAAAGAGGACTGAGGAGACATGAGGAGGTGTAGAGAGGCAGCAAAGAGAGGACTGAGCAGACATGAGCGAGGTGTAGAGAGCAGCAAAGAGGACTGAGGAGACATGAGGAGGTGAGAGAGGAGCAAAGAGAGGACTGAGGAGACATGAGGAGGTGTAGAGAGGCAGCAAAGAGGACTGAGGAGACCATGAGGAGGTGTAGAGAGCAGCAAAGAGAGGACTGAGCAGACATGAGGAGGTGTAGAGAGGAGCAAAGAGGACTGAGGAGACATGAGGAGGTGAAGAGAGCAGCAAAGAGAGGACTGAGCAGACATGAGGAGGTGAAGAGAGCAGCAAAGAGAGGACTGAGGAGACATGAGGAGGTGTAGAGAGGAGCAAAGAGAGGACTGAGGAGACATGAGGAGGTGTAGAGAGCAGCAAAGAGGACTGAGGAGACATGAGGTGAAGAGAGGAGCAAAGAGGACTGAGCAGACATGAGGAGGTGTAGAGAGGAGCAAAGAGAGGACTGAGCAGACATGAGGAGGTGAAGAGAGGAGCAAAGAGGACTGAGGAGACATGAGGAGGTGAAGAGAGGTAGCAAAGACAGGACTGAGGAGACATGATGGAGGGTAGAGAGGAGCAAAGAGAGGACTGAGCAGACATGAGGAGGGTGTAGAGGGAGCAAAGAGAGGACTGAGCAGACATGAGGAGGTGAAGAGAGGAGCAAAGAGGACTGAGGAGACATGAGGAGGTGTAGAGAGCAGCAAAGAGGATTGAGGAGACATGAGGAGGTGTAGAGAGGAGCAAAGAGAGGACTGAGGAGACATGAGGACGTGTAGAGAGGAGGCAAAGAGGACTGAGGAGACATGAGGAGGTGTAGAGAGGAGCAAAGAGGACTGAGCAGACATGAGGAGGTGAAGAGAGGAGCAAAGAGGACTGAGCAGACATGAGGAGGTGTAGAGAGCCAGCAAAGAGGACTGAGGAGACATGAGGAGGTGTAGAGAGGAAGCAAAGAGGACTGAGCAGACATGAGGAGGTGTAGAGAGGAGCAAAGAGGACTGAGGAGACATGAGGAGGTGAAGAGAGCAGCAAAGAGGACTGAGCAGACATGAGGAGGTGTAGAGAGGAGCAAAGAGGACTGAGGAGACATGAGGAGGTGAAGAGAGCAGCAAAGAGGATGAGGAGACATGAGGAGTGTAGAGAGCAGCAAAGAGGACTGAGCAGACATGAGGAGGTGTAGAGAGGAGCAAAGAGGACTGAGGAGACATGAGGAGGTGAAGAGAGCAGCAAAGAGGACTGAGGAGACATGAGGAGGTGTAGAAAGGAGCAAAGAGAGGACTGAGGAGACATGAGGAGGTGTAGAGAGGAGCAAAGAGGACTGAGGAGACATGAGGAGGTGAAGAGAGCAGCAAAGAGGACTGAGGAGACATGAGGAGGTGAAGAGAGGAGCAAAGAGGACTGAGGAGACATGAGGAGGTGAAGAGAGGAGCAAAGAGGACTGAGGAGACATGAGGAGGTGTAGAGAGGAGCAAAGAGGACTGAGGAGACATGAGGAGGTGAAGAGAGGAGCAAAGAGGACTGAGGAGACATGAGGAGGTGTAGAGAGGAGCAAAGAGAGGACTGAGGAGACATGAGGAGGTGAAGAGAGCAGCAAAGAGGACTGAGGAGACATGAGGAGGTGAAGAGAGGAGCAAAGAGGACTGAGGAGACATGAGGAGGTGAAGAGAGGAGCAAAGAGGACTGAGGAGACATGAGGAGGTGTAGAGAGGAGCAAAGAGGACTGAGGAGACATGAGGAGGTGAAGAGAGCAGCAAAGAGGACTGAGGAGACATGAGGAGGTGAAGAGAGAGCAAAGACGACTGAGGAGACATGAGGAGGTGAAGAGAGGAGCAAAGAGGACTGAGGAGACATGAGGAGATGTAGAGAGGAGCAAAGAGGACTGAGGAGACATGAGGAGTGAAGAGAAGCAGCAAAGAGGACTGAGGAGACATGAGGAGGTGAGAGAGGAGCAAAGAGGACTGAGGAGACATGAGGAGGTGAAGAGAGCAGCCAAAGAGAGGACTGAGGAGACATGAGGAGGTGTAGAGAGCAGCAAAGAGGACTGAGGAGACATGAGGAGGTGAAGAAGCTGCTGGTCACGGTATTACTGAGCTGTCTCCAGTACTTTGTCTTAAAATCACCACTGGCTCCGGTCCACTGGTAAACTGAACAGTTTGGGTCCCCAGACGTGCACACACACACATACACACACACACACATACACACACACACACACACACACACACACACACACACTGACTTACATCGCAGACGCCTGCAGATCTGTTCGGCAGCGGTGGATGAAGCGTTGGGAACGTTCTTGTTTCCGGCCTTCATGGCGGCATCTCTGCGGGCTTGTTCCAGGAGGAGTCTGGCTCTCTCCTTCAGCTCCTCCTGACGGGAAAGAACCTTCTGAGGGCAGAAGGAGAGAGAACGTAGAGACAAATTAAAACAACAGAACCAGTAATAGCCAGTCTGCATGAGGATCAGGTCTAACAGGGCATTCTACGACTACTGCTATGGCCCAGATGACAAGTGATTGGGTGACAGCATTAGATAACAAAAGACTGGCAGGAGCTGTGCTTTTAGATTTTAGTTCAGCATTTGATCTTATAGATCACGATCTTTTATTACGTAAAATGCCATTGTTATGGGTTCAGTTCAACAGCATCACATTGGCTTCAGAGTTATTTAGGAAATAGGAGCCAAAAAGTATTCTTTAATGGAAGCTTCTCAAATGGAAATAATGTTTCCTGTGGTATACCGCAGGGAAGCTGCCTAGGACCACTCCTGTTCTCTATATACACAAATGACTTGCCATTAGTATTAAAAAAAGCAAAAATAGCAATGTTTGCTGACGATTCAACAATCTATTCATCAGAAATTAAAATAGAAGAACTTCAAAATGTTTTAATGACTGATTTAAGATCTATAGACGAGTGGGTTACAAATAACAAGCTTGCTTTAAACATTGGTAAGACAAAGAGCATTGTGTTTGGAACCAGAAATATGTTGTTGAATGAACCCAAACTGAAATTGGTTGTCAAAGATACAACTGTTGAGCAGGTCATGGAGATAAAACTTCTTGGTGTTGGGATTGATAATAAGCTATCCTGGTCTAAACATATTAGAACTGTGGCCCGTAAGATGGGCAGAGGTCTCTCAATGGTTAGAAGATGTTCTCACATGTTACCTCTGAACATGACCACAGATGTTATAAAAACGCTTGTGCTGTCACAATTAGATTACTGTTCTGAAATTTGGTCATGTGCCGCTGCATCAGATTTAAACATTTCACAAATAATTCAAAACAGAGCAGCTAGATGTGCTCTCAGATGTCGTTTTAGAACGAATGTAAACTGGATGCATAATGTGTTGTCTTGGCTAAAGATAAATGAGAGATTTAAAGCATCGCTGCTAAATTTGACAAGAAATATTATTGAATCCAAATTACCAAATATACTCTATCAGAGATTAGATTTCAGTTCCGATGTTCATTGTTATGAAACAAGACATGCCACAGAGGGCAGATTTAAATTACCTTCAGTAAAAGGAAATATGGGAACAAGTCGTGTAATGTACAGGGCTATGATAAATTGGAACTCTTTGCCAAGTGACGTCACTCATGCAAACAGTAAACGGCAGTTTAAATTTCTTTTAAAAAGGCATCTTTTGTTATATTAATTTTTTGGTCCAAAGGTATTTGTTTGTGTTTGTCTTTTTAAGAGTGTGTGTGGGTGTGAATGTGTGTGAATGGTTGGGGGGTGGGGGGTCACTTTTATTTTGGTATTATGTGGTGAAAAACAGGCGTAAAATTTTTTCTTTGTAATGCTGTTGGACTGACTCCAGGAAGAGTAGCTGCACATGTTGCAGCTAATGGAGTTCAGAATAAATACAAATACAAATACAAATAACAGAACAGAGGAGTGAAGAAGGTGTGATGTTTCTGGACATGAGGATAGAAGTGTAGAATAAAGGCTGGGCTATGACTTCTGCACATACAAGCTGGGCAGAAATGAGGTGCTTGGAAATCTGCTGGAAAGAACGCGAGTGACTTTAAACTCCATGCAGCGTCTGCTCCCAACCTGCAGGGGGCAGTGTATCTAAACACACGTCTACCTGGTCTACTGTAGAACTAAGCTAGAGTAGAAGAAGTCTGCCATCATTTACACCTCTTATAACATGGTATTTTACTGAATAGCTGCATTTCTGCACTTAGTTTAAAATCCACACCATGAGTTGTTGATAACCTGGTTACCATGGTGATCTCTGGTGATGAATCCTATAAATGTCTGGATTTCTGAGCTTCTGCTGCTGGAGCTCCCGTTCTTCCATGTGTCTCCGGCCACATAGTTAGAAAAATGAGGAAGTGCACGACATGGAAACTTTAGCTGGAGAAGGCGTGAGGGGGCGTGGCTGAAATGACCTCATGGACGCAGCAAGCATAAAACGTAAGAAAAAGCTTGTTGGACTCTGGAAATATGAAGTCTGAATAAGAAGCACAGTCTTAATTTATTTACTGACCTTCTCAGCTGGAGGACTGGACACAGGAGCAGGTATGGGTTCCTTTAAAACAGAAAATGCAGAATAAATAGAAGCACTGAATCAGAAAACAGTCAAAGAGCTACAGGTTCTGATTTAACCCACAGACAGGTTTAAACAGCAGTTATCTGTGATAAAAACTGCAAAAACAGAAGGAATCGTCACATTTTCAGCATTCCAGCAGTCAAATAATTATGTTACATACAGTTCTGTTGAGAAAATTAATCAAATGTAAGCTGGGGGGGTGTGAGGAGAGACGAAGGGACGAAGTGATGAGTGGAATACCGATAGCACGACATCATCGGACGGGGAGATACGAATATTCGGATCTCCAAATAAATATTCGGATACCACCCTAACAACCGAATATTTGGATATTCAGGTCCAGCTCTAGAAAATACCGGTAAACAAAGCGGGAAACAGAGTCGTCTTACAGCGTCATGTGATGATGTATTCATCCACTCCACTTGCCAACTAGATCCACTGAACCAGACGAAATGACGAAACAACGCGAGTCGAGGACATCGTAAAGCGAGAACCTCCTGTATCTGATTCTTAAATTCATGAAGTGAGTCCTACAAAGTGACTTCAATCCTTCTGTACTGTAAAAACACTGACAGCTTTTAGTTGTACTGTCAGCTGGTGGAAGATAAATGTCTCTAATGTAGGATCAGGATATATTGTCCAGTGTTTCCCCTGGGTTGAAATGGCTGTGAGGCGTTGGGGTGTAGGCAAGGGCCAACGGGGGGGGCAGGTGTTAGCCGACCAGCTAGCGGGGGAGACCGGGGGAGAGCAGCCGGCGGACCCACAGAGTTAAAAATGACAGCTCCGGTGGCTTGGTGCTTTCCGTTTTTTTTTTTTTTTGGGCGCGGACCAGTGAGGCGGCAATTTCGGCAAAATTGTAGTGAGGCGGTGGCCTATACCAGCGAGGCGGCCCGCCTCGTCGGTCATATAGGAGGGGAAACACTGCTGTCTATGATATAGACCACTTATAATTTGGTGTTCTGGGGACCAGCCTAGTCTGGACTCAGTGGAGAAAGAAAGAAACACACACTTAGAGTTCTATCTGCTCTGTGACCCTGAATGCAAACAGGAAGAAAAGGAGAATGTGTTTATAACGCTGAAACATGTTGATCCTCTGAACCAGTTAAAGCTGGTCTGGATGCATCCGCTAACTCGATAACAGCTGATCTAAAACGGGGTATCATGGCCGTCATAAAGCCCCCCGCTGCCCCCCGACCTTTCACTGGTAAAGAAGCAGTAATCTGGGGGTAACCACCACAGCCCGCAACTCAGACACCGAGTGTGTGTGTGTGTGTGTGTTTGTGTGTTTCTGAGTGTGCACACACATCAGGTGTGTGTGTGACGAGCTGATGTGTGCTCCGTGCAGAGCGTCGCCACGCCTGAGCAGTCACGGTGCAGCTGCCATCAACTGCAGGATGAGAAATATAATGAAAAATATAATGAAATGTCAAAGCAGGGGGTTCTCCTGGTGCTTCCAGTCGCCACATGTTCAGGCCCGGCCTGGATGCGTCTGCTGCTCACCAACCAGACAGCTGACGACAACATCTAATGCAGAAACGGGGGAATTTCGGTACGGTCATCTCCACGGCGCCATCAACGAGGTTCGGGATTTGAAGCTTAGCGAGCGCCAGGAGGAATGAATGTTCAGCGCGTCCTCTGTCTTATGACTGATGTAGCCGTGGAAGTTTCAATCAAAGCTGGCTGAAGGATAAAACCCAACAATCCATTTAGCGGCCGGGCTTGTACCTGCAGCTAAACGCCGGCAGAATCTTAATACCCGACTTGAGCAGAAGAATTAGTCAACATCAGGCATACGGATCCAGAGGTTGTGTCAGGTTCAGGATTTATAATTACATGTCTGCTGCTGAAGAAAGATTCAAAACACTGGAAGAAAATACAACACTGCTTCTAAATCTGATGGAACTAAGGAATATTTTAATGGTAATTCTTTCATTTAGTAGCTGTTGGGTGTGCAAAATGTCAGAAAATGGTGAAAAATGGCAACAGGAGTTTCTCAAAGACCAGGATGGCGTCCTCAGATGACTTTAGTCCACAACCCAAAGATATTCAAGTTTTCAGTCATAGTGGAACAAAGAAACCTGAAGATATTTAAGTTTACTATGATAGAGGTGTAAAAAACCTGAAAATTTGACTTTTTTCCTATACATTTTACTCAAACAATGATTATATTACTTAAATAAAGGTTATATTCATCGTCACGTATCTTCTCAGTTGTTGTTTTGTGCAAAAAATGTCAACAAGTGTTTCCCAAAGACCAGGACGACGTCCTTAAGTGCCTCAGAAACCGGAGAATTTGGACGTCTTTGCTGTAAATATTACTCAAAGATGACATCATTCAAATAAAGATCATATTCATCGTCAGTTATTTTTGTATCAGTTGTTGGGTATAAAATTCCAGAAAATGCAGAAAAATCTCAACAAATTTCCTTTAAATTTTACTCAAAGCCCATCTTCATCGTCAGTTATGTTCTCATTAGTTGTTTGGTTGTAGGACTTACAACCAGGACCAGAGCACTAATTTAATACCATCTCATGATAATACCCGCTCTATAATGTCCTTCAATTTGTTTAAAAATGCCCTTGTGCAACATTTTCAAAATGTTTGTAATTGTTTTTGAATTTAGTTTTGCTCGTTGAATGCGTTTATCTATGTATGTGTGTATGTTTTTTTTAATATAATTTTATACTAACTTATTTTTCTTTATTCAGATATTATTATTATTATTATTATTATTTTTAATAGCCCTGTGGGAGTGTGTGGGGGTGTGTGAATGTGTATATGCATGGTGTGTATGTTGTGTGTGGTGGATGAATTTAAAACTGTATTTTATCTGTTTTTCACCTGTTACAGTCTGTACTGTCTCTGCCTTGTTATTTTGTTTAATGATTAGGACCCCCTCGAAAACGAGATGATTCATCTCAAGGGGTTATCTGTAAATAAAGAATAAAGAATACGTGTGCTGGCAGGACAATAAAGAACTCTGAATCCTTGAATATTAGGTTAGAAAATGGTGGAAAAAGTCAACCAGTGTTTCTCAGAGACCAAAACATGGTGTCAAATGTCTTGTTTAGTCCACCACAAGCAACCAGAAAATATTCACGTTCCAGATGCTGGAAACAGAGAACTTTGACTTCTTTCTCCTAAAAATAACTAAATCCTTGCAGATTAATACTTCCAGCTCTGCTGGGAAACAGTAGGCCTCAATGTTGAAAGAGGAAGTTCTTCATTAGCAGAATAATAAATGTTTTTACCTGTTTGATGGGGATCTCTGTGTTGTTGACCGGAGCAGAGCTGGTTTCTGAGGAGGGTTCAGACTCGGAGTGACGGAGGCTCGCCCTCTTCTTCTTGATCAGATCAGCGTCTCTGTTGTAGGAGAAGCCCAGTTTCTGGTGAGGAGGTGAAGAAGACGAGGAGGCTCCTCTCCTGTTGGGAGATGCTGGTTCTCCCTCCACTCTGTCCTCTCCCACCTCCTCTTTCTCCATCCTCTGTGGTAGCTCGCTGAGGTCCAAAGTGTTGGCTTTGAGTAGAGGCCCCCGGTCCTCAGGGCCCGGTGGAGCCATGTGGGTGGAGTTTGTTGCTGAGGAAGCTAATACTGAGCGTGGAGAGGGGACAGGAGGTGATGGAGAATGTCCTGCTGCCGGCAGACCAGATGAAACTGCTCCTACTTCGGCCGTCCAGCTGGACTCCGTCGCCTCCCCATCGGCTGCTTCGGCGCCGTTAGATTCGGACGCAGAGGGCTGAGCGTTAGCCTGGCGCTGCTGCACGTCGTTCAGCTCAGCGTAGAACTTGTCCTGGCCGATGGAGGCGTTGGTGTCGGTTTCAAAGTCGCCCACCTTGTAGGTGCTACGGCTGCTGTTGGCCTCGATCTGCACCACGTTGAGCTCCTCGCCGGAGAAGTGGGCCCGGATCTGGTACAGGTAGGTCATCACCGTCAGTTTGTCAGGGATGGCCAGCAGCACCATGTCGGAGGGCTCCAGGAGGCGAGAGATGCCCAGACTGGCAAAACCATCATAGGCCTGTCAAAGAAAGGAGATCGGAGAATAAAATACAGATTTATAGAAGCACCTATCTGGAAATCAGAGTATCCACATCACAGCCAGGATGGAAGGTGCTGAGACAGGAGAAACATGAGTCCTGTTTTTAGACGTGGGCTGGATTCGGCGCATTGCTTGCATGATCTAAGCGTGTCCGTGTTCATGTGTGTTGGTTCACCAGAGACACCTTTGGCATGACTGCTGACAGGTCATGTCAGGGATGGTTGTCCCCGATAAGAGACGCAGATACCTGAAGACAGAGCGCTTAATCCCAGAGTGTGTGTGAGTGTGTCCTTATCGGCCGCCTACATCAACATGCCCACGCTCTCCGTCACGCGTGTAATTGGTCTGATTAGAGTCTGATGAGAAAATACAGGTGTGATTATCAAGCGACACACGAAAACCAATCCCCCATCACAAGATAGACTGAGACAGAGAGAGACGGGATGAAAACCATTATCACAGGCAATGACAGGTAAATAAATAGATTAACACACACACACACACACACACACTCTATCTCAGCTTGTATCTGGCCTGCTTGATAGTGTTGATCTAATTCCAACCTGTTGCCGTTTGTTTCCCGTAGATCTCCAGTCCATCATCTCTCTGACTTACATCCTCCTCTCTGCTTTCTAATCGTCTTTCTATAAACTAGGGATTGTTTTTCAGTCATGTCCTGCTTCAATGTTAGTCATTTATCTACAGACGGGTCTATAAAGCATTCATGACTGTTAATTAAGACCTTGCTTTGTATTCGTCACATAGATTGTTCATAAAGACTGATGAACCCTGAGTGATGTTTGGTTTAAGGCTCCAGTTATCATCTTAGCAGGCCTCTAAACACTAACCCAGACCAAAGGTACCAACGCTGAGAGAATACTGGTGATATCTATGGTCTGGGCTCTAAATCACTGGTCCTACGTCTCACTGTGAGACAGGTTCAAGGACGGCTGTTGTCATGGCGACCAAAGAGAAGCTGTCATAAAATTCTGACTGTCAGAAGTTCTGGGTGATCGTCTCACAGTGTGAAGCTGCTGGACCTATGACAACTAACTAACCAATAGAAATTTAGGATGAAATGATGGACTGATCAATAAACCCAGATAGATTATTTATGGAGACAAAACACATCAAAACAAGTCTGGGATTTAAACAGAGAAGACAGCCTGGTAGAGATGTGGCAGCAGAAGCTTTTTAGACGTCCTCCAGCTCGGACTACAACCAGACAAGAAAGGACGAAGCATGGAAGGATATAGTGACACCCAGGTTAGTGAGCTAGCATTAGCAGTTAGCAAACACACACACACTGTTGTAAATATGTTTCGATTGTTTATTTTTCATGGATGGACGGCGCATGCTGATGATGTTTTATTCTTTGTTCATGTCGACTCACGTACATCGTAGCTGAGATACGTTTTCATCGTAAATCTGCACAGAGCAAACTTCACATCATGCCCAAAGATGATTAGATCCATGTGGTACAGCGGAGCAAGAAGGGAACTTAAAGATGGTTTCAATCCTTTACTCCCAGCTTATCCAAAAATAAGCAAAATTGGAGGCATGAGTGGAGCTAAAGTAGTCAACATCCTGAATTATGGATAATTTTAAGTCTTAAAGCAATTAAATCAGGTGTGTTACATAGAAATGTTCCTACTGTAAGCTGTCCTGAGTGTTTAAATTAGCAATAGAGATCAAAACCCTCTCTGTACCAGGTTTTAAACATGTTTATTTCTACTGTAAAGTTGAGTATTTTAACATGGGGGTTTATGGGGATTGACTCAGTTTTAGAGGTGGCCTCTAGTGGCCATTTGAGGAACTGCAGGTTTTGCCCTCAGTGTTGAAAGCCACTGAGGTTTTTACGTGACTCATCCGTTGTTTTTAGGAGCTTTGCAGATAAAGTTCTGTTTCTAAATGGGGGTGAACAACTACAGTTTCTCAGGAACACCAGGTTTTTAGTCTGGGCCATGAAAAAATAGCAAAACTGACATTTTTACACAGAGTTTTACACGGTTTCACTTCAATTCATTAGATGCAAACCGCCATGGAAGTACAGAATGAGATTTCATAGTTTGGTTACATGAAAAACCTCCAATGTGCTCCATTTCTGGATATTAAATAGCCTCGTTAAGCCTCTGGACTTTAGACGTTTTCTTTACTGAAAGTGTGTGAACTTCAGATCAGTACTTCATCCTTATTTATTGCTATTTATGTGGGTAAATATGTGTATTTCTGTGTGATCCCTAATAGTCATCTTTAAATATTTAAAAAAAATATTCATAAAAATGTACTTAAATCGAACATTTTATCCCGATAAATTCATCTAGAACCTGTCTGTCTATGTAATCAGTCCTTATCTGCTGCCTGGTGACTGGAGTGTTATTTATTTATGTACTGTATACCACCCTAAATATTTCCATAAAAGCTCAAACCAGGTAACTATAAGTAGACTGTTGTTTTTCCTTTAAGTTCTATTAAAGTTTGAAGGGTTAGCCGTGTATATCCGCTCCTTCTACGCTGTAAGAGTAAAATAAATCCCTTTCAGAGTCGTTAATCTCCTCCTTTAACAGAGAAAACTGAGAATATAAGCATCAGAATGGAGAATAGGAAGATGTTTCTCAATTTACAATCAATTATTGCATCTTTTGTTAGGAGTGGTCTTCTTTCTTTCACCTGTTTTGTCCCCTGAAGGTAAAAAGGCTGGAACATCTGAACTGACAGGGAAATGAGCTCAGTGTGTTTCTATGTGGTCCAGACAAAGCAGACAGAAGAACTGATGGTGGGAAAAAAGCAAACGGAGAACAGAGAGGAGTTTAAGTCCCCCTTCCACCTCCTTCTGACCGAACAGGAGTGTGAAAGAAAAGAGAAAGAACATGAGGAATAAGAGGGTCTGATTGGGTTTCTGACACGTATTCAGACGGTAGAGTGTGCTGGCATTGTTCCCTCTGGTAGGAAGAGAACAACAACTCTGCTGCTCAATAGGAACAGAGTGAAAGCATGAAGGAGAAAGTGAGAGCTGCTGAGGAGCTGGTTTGGTTTCACGGTCCATGTTAGTCTTTACATGAGCTGCAGTCTTTCTTACATCTCCTCTTCCAGATCATTCCACACCGAGACGATGAGGAGAACCCAGAGAAGCTCTGATGTTTTCTTTACAAAATTAGAGCAAGTCCAGCAGAGAAAGTCCACTACAGTAAAGATGAGGTGGTTATAGAGCCACGTCTCACATTAAGCTAACTCATAAACATCACTGGTTCACTAAATTTATTGTTGTATAGAATCTGGAGCTCATCCACAACGTGACAGTGAACATGAACTCATTTCTTATTGAAAAGCTGTAAATAGACATTCCTCAGATAGGACAGATTCCAGAGAAAACACTGAAGCTTCTCCTTAGAAGGACCTGTAGTCCAGATTAATCCCACAGATTAACCCAGGAGCCTCTTCACACTGAAAGTTCAGACCTGAGATCTCTAGTTTAGTCTCTTGTTGTACAATAAACATGTAATGCTACTGTAAGAAGCTGTCTGCCTGAAAGTCGGTAAATCTGCTCTGAAAATGATAAATGTGTGAAAAACTGATCCCTAATAGAAGATTAACAGATTATTAACATATAAACAAATGATCACCTGAAACAAAATCACAATAATCTGTATTTTCAGACATATAAAAAACAGCCAAATCAGAAATCTCTGTCTCTGTACGTTCAAAACCAGCTGTGACTCAGCTCTAAACTCACAGGTTCTTTCCTAAAATTAAACTATAAAAACAGAACGGACAGCTACTGCAGTTTCTAGTAAACATACAGTCAGTGGGACAGGAACGACTTTTAGCTGAGAATTTAATGCACTGCTGAGCCTTTACATCAGTGTCCATCAGAGCTGGGTATTTTTAACATTTCTAGGTACGATTTTACCCATTGGTTCAGCTTTAATATAATATAATCATTCTGGATTTCATGGTTAGAGTTACTACAAGAGTCATATCTTTAGATGTATTATAGTGTAACAGGAGACGTGTTCTCTTCTTGTACTTTTAAAACCTAAAAACAAGCTAGACTCAGTTTATTAACCTGAGCCAAATATGTGTCGGCACCGATAAATACATAAAACAATTACATTTCTTCAGGTTTCCTCTGAGTTTAGAACTTTGGAACCAGTTGTAAGGTGAAATAAGTTCTTAGGACTAGAACACACAACCTACTGGTTCATTAACGTGTTTTAAATTCATGTACAGATAATGTTTGTTTTTTAATAAATGGTTATCTTTAGAACCTGTTGGCGCCACCAGGAGTGATCTAACAGGTTACTGCTGACTGTAGAGACCAGAGACGGCTGGTCAGAGAGCATTGTGGGAGTTTAGCTGGTCCATGATCCGGTCTACTGAGAGGCTTAATAACCTCCAACCAGCACACACGTATTAACTCAAGAGGGGATCAATTACAGAATATTTTTAATGTTTATCATGGCAGCTTTCCTATCAACACCAGTGCACGGTCAGGAGAAAGTTTACTGAATGTTTTTATCAGTTATTAACAGATATCACTGCTCAAATTAAACACATTTATTTAAACTGACAACACATCTGTAAAGGTGAACATTAGCAAAAGATTAGGCTTAGATCCAAACATGGGGAGTCCAGAACCCACTGTGAGGATCAGATTTATAGTTTTTAATAGAATAGAACAGAACAGAATAGAACAGAACAGAACAGAACAGAACAGAATAGAATAGAATAGAATAGAATAGAATAGAATAGAATAGAACAGAACAGAAAAGAACAGAATAGAATAGAATAGAACAGAACAGAATAGAACAGAACAGAATAGAATAGAATAGAATAGAATAGAATAGAACAGAAAAGAACAGAATAGAATAGAATAGAACAGAACAGAATAGAACAGAACAGAACAGAATAGAATAGAACAGAATAGAACAGAACAGAACAGAACAGAATAGAATAGAATAGAACAGAACAGAATAGAACAGAACAGAATAGAACAGAACAGAATAGAATAGAACAGAACAGAATAGAATAGAATAGAATAGAATAGAATAGAACAGAACAGAAAAGAACAGAATAGAATAGAACAGAACAGAATAGAATAGAACAGAACAGAATAGAATAGAATAGAATAGAACAGAATAGAATAGAATAGAATGGCTTTATTGCCATCATACATGGGAGCATGACAAAAATATAAATAGTTTATGAACAACAGTAAAGAGCAGAGTGTCCACAGCTGTTTAATACTATTTTAACATCATTTATTGAGTCCTACGGTAATTTTGTCAGGTCATTGAGAAATATTCTTTGTTTTTTTTAAAGTTTATCAGTACGTATGCTGGAATGTACTGAAGTGAAAACTGTGTGTATGACGTATGTTCTTATTAAAAATATTACTGCATGGCTAATAATTCCCTGATGGAAGTCTGATCTAATGCTTCTTTAACATCCTCTGAACGTCAAATGATTTAACTCTACAGACACAGAGCTTCATTTCTGTCCAATCAGAACATCATGTGTTCTGGTTTCCTCTCTTCTATCCTGGTGGTGTCGGATCTCTGGACTAAATGTCAGCTCCGGATGCCCCGGGCCGATGCCTCCTGCTCCCCTCCACCTCCTCCTCCACCTCCTCTCACTGACTGACAGCTATCTGTGGTTGTCAATCATCAGGCCGACCCTGACGGTGGAGCTGGGGGCGCGTTAGCCCGGTGCTTGGTGCTACGCTATCAGATGGTATGACAAATGACTTCTCCTTGGCCTCATTACACACAGAACAGCACACTGAGAAAACAGACATGAAGCTGAACAACTCCTAAAACACATCATTCTGAATAAAACCACCAATAAACCGTCTGATCAGTTTAAAGGCCACACATGTTCTAAAAATTCACCTCTTTCTGTTTTTTCCAATCCACCCCAGTATTGATTGTCCTTATCTGTCATAATTCAGCTCCGTCTGAGCTCATTCAGATAGACTGGAGGAGGAGGGGTGTCTATCAACTAGTAAATGAAAAGCACAGATAGTTGTCCCTTCTATACATTTCATTTCTGCCATCCATTCAGTAAATTCTATACATCCTAACGACATGAAGCGGCTCCACACAGAAAACAAGTCGCTTTCATCCTCTTTCATTCGGTGCTTCACACATTCTCATTTCCTCTGAAAACATTTCTGTCTTCACTGCTCTCCATCACATTTGCTTTCTAGAATTTTTACTCTTGTTTGTTTAAAATGCCCCAATGCACCGTCCTCAGAGCATTTCCTCTTTCCTAGCAGTAAACACCAGGTGATGTGTTTTTAACCTTCAGGGTGCTGCATAACGCCACATCAGTCCTCTTTCTGCCTTCCTGAAGCGGCTAGCAGTCACCATCAGTCCCTTAGAAAACAGTGTGCAGCTCATTTACTGACAAACAACAGCTTCCACAGAACCAGGAGCACACAGACAGACAGAGGACGAACATAAAAAGATCAGCTGATGTATAGATGTTAATGCTAACTGACCTAGGAAGCTGAATAAAGTGACTAACGCTGCTAACAGCCACGATTTCACATCAACTGTCAATAGAATTTGAAACAAATTCTCCGGTAGCACAGTGACACCAGCAGGTGGCAGTAGAGGCTCCGTCTCACACACCTGTCACAGTTACTAGAACAGTACGTTACGGACCTCCTTCCAGGTCTGGACCACATCACAGACTGTGTAATAAAGAAAGATCTTTACTGTACGGTCTCTGGACCACATGGAGCTCCAACGTCAGACCAGAATTCATCATGTATGTTGACGGTATGGAAACAGGAGGATAACCAAGTGAAAACAATCGTTTGTCCTAAGATTTAAGCAATAAGTAGTAGCTTAGAGACGCGTCTGAAGTAGCGTAGAGACCGTGTTTTATACTACGTCAGAAAAAGATCTAGTAAGTTCCCAAACATCATGAAGAACATCTAAAACCCCACGACGTCCTCCTACATCTGCACACATGTAAGGCCTCGAGTTATAAGTCTGAGATGGCAATAACACAAAATAATCATAACATCTAACTGCAGACTGAAGGTTTTCTATTATGATGAAGCAGTTTGTTCACTTCACATGCATATTAAATAAACCCACACATTTAGAGCAGGAAGCTGCAGTACGTCCTAAAAGGCTGAAGAAGAGAAGAACATCTGCTCTGCTAGGCTGGGTTTACTCAGCAGAATGTCAGGACATGAAGTCAGTGATTAGACCAGTGATACTTCCATCCCTTTGGAAAGCAGCTTTATGACAGCCTCCTTATCTTACACATCTATAAATTAAAGTGTATTAATATCTGTATGTTTCTACGAACATGCTTCAGGTGCCTCGACATATTCCACACTTTGTAAATGCAGTTAATCTACTTATGAATGTGTAAAATCATCACAAAGACTAATGCTGACATTCAAACAGTGACATCCAGTGTATAAAGCACAGATGAGGATCCCTGAACACTTCAGTTCTTACAGATTTAACGAGCGCTCATACATTAACCAGCCCGTACTTGGTCCCATAGATCTCCGGGATGCTTCTGTGTCGTATATTCAGCGTATTCTCAGACTATGGAGGGCTGTATGAGCGCTGGCAGCAGATTTCAGGTGATATCCACCAAACATAAACCAGAGTAGAGCCTAACAGCAGCTGGTGCTACAGAGCTGCAGCCTTTCACCAGATATCACCTTCCACGGCATATTCCCATATTACTTATATCTAACCAATTTCTGCAGGGCTACTTGAGCACCTGGAGGGGGTGCGGGGCAGTTAGCAGATATGGGATTGGGTCTGCGCCTGTCCCTCCACTGTGGTTATTGTCAACAGGGTAGCATTCATGCCTAACAGGGCCACCAGAGGTTATCGCTGAGCCAGAGAGTGTATGAGAAGAGCAAATCAAGCTGCAGGAAGCCCACGCATTTCGTTCTGTGTAGCCCTCGGGCCGCAGACGGACGGCTGTGATTGTGTATGTAGCCGTGCCAGAGCGCAGGAAAAGAAACGTGCACGCTAAGAGCCGCAGGGAGAATGGAGATCTGTACGAATGAACACCTTAGACGATGAATATGATGACACAGGGCGAGCAGGAGCAGAGGCGTGTGCACGTTAGCTTCATGTAGAGACAGTTATTCAGCTGCTTAGTGAATAATTAGTGCAGCCAGACAGGAATGAAACCATGGTGGCACACTCCAACAAACACATGAATATGACTGTTTAACAATATGAGTTATTCCATCTCATGCTGAGGAGAGTTTCACCTCTAATTTGTTTATTTTGGTGAAGATATTTCTAAAATGTTCAGCTTTAGGCATAAAATACTTTCTGAAATGAAAGAAAAGACACAAAACTACACAACAAGTCTATGCTACAAAGTGGGTTCTGAAACTGAACAAAGGCCTATTTTCAGAAAAAATGTTCTCTTAGTTATATTGTGGAACTCCTGTTCTACGTGGATGAAAGTATCCAGAGATATTTACAGTCTGTGGTACGACTCCTCATGTCCGCTCAATCAGCCATGAAAACTCATAAATAACCTGATAACCCAGTATTTTGTACTGATCCGTTTCATTCTGTAATACTGTGACCTGCAGCTACACATGGGTCAGAAAACATGACTGGTTGAATTCTGCTTTATCAAAGTTTTGGTTAAACTGAGCAAAAAAACATCAAATTTAAATTTGCAAAAAAATGTGCTGAAGGCACATCGGTGGGAATTTAAAAAAAAAAAGATCTTTAAAAGTATTTAAAATGTGAAGCTTCCATTTCAGAGACAACGTTTTAAAAATCCATATTTTATGGTAAAGGCTGAAGCTAATCAGTGCTTTTGGAGCAGCAGGACTCATAGAATAACATAAAATAAATAATATATGAACTAATTAACACACAGATTAATCTAAAGTTCTCTTATGATTCACACAGCAGAACCTAAACACAGCAGAGGTAGTTTGGACACTAAATCCACGTAAACATCCAATGAAACCTGTCATTACTTCTGCAGTGGACGTCTGAACACGTTCTGACCTCGATCAGGGATTAAACAGGAGCTGAGTGGTGTGAGGCCCAGCAGAGGCTGCTTCTTACCTTTTTGTTGTTTTCTTTAATATCCTGAGGATTGAGCGACTTGTAGTCTCTGGAAGAACAGTGGGGAGGAGAGGCGTGTTTAAATATGCGTCACATGTAATGGCATTAGAACTGGAACATGCAATTTCATAGCAGCGCAATCAACAGAACTAATAGAGTAGAAAATATGTAGAAATAAGACAGCACATAAACACACATCTGTACACAGAGCACGGCTTGATGGATGATCTTCATGAGGAGATGCAGCTGTTCTTCAGAATGGTACACACACATTAACACACAACATTTAAGCTGAACGCTAAAAAAGAATCAGAATCACACATAGCGACAATAAAACCAGCAGCAGACATGCAGCCGCAGCGTAAACGATGCAAATATGACAGCTAGTTATCGAATAAAGGAAACAGGAGAGTCTGGGCCTAATCTGAACATACAGGACGTTTTCTTTACTTCTTCATTCTGTATTTTATTTCCTGAAGGAGTCCTGAATGTGATTTCCACCCACACGTCTGTACTTTAGCTAGGAATGGTGTTCGTACATTATGTCGGGTCTGAAGTGGTGCAGCAGGGCGCAGAAGGCCAGCCCGTTCCTCCAGGACGTGGTGAAGTTGGTGATCTTCACGCCGCGGTAGTTCTTGGTGACCTCGCGGCACCAGGCCAGCAGGGACTGGCTGGCGTTGGGCTTCCCTCCCAGAACAGGGCTGGGCACGGGGCTGGGCTGCAGACAGGAGGAAACCAAGCATCAGAAACCAAAGATCAACACGTAATTGAGCACTAAATGAATCAGGAATGGTCATTTGAACCCTCTGAACTCTAAGCAGTTTCCCTCCTGTCGTATTTTTTCACTGTGGGTTCATTTTTCTCTGCAACATAAAACCCTGAACCTCCATGGAAACAGAAGCACCACAGATAGAAGTAGAGAGAATTTTAAAATGTCTTTTCAGCAACAGGACACAGTTTTAATGATCATTAAAAACACAGAAGCAAACATTGAGATTAACTGCATTCTTCATTTTACAAAAATATGAAGAACCTGGAAAGAAGAAGTAAAACATTTTCCCAACATGTTGATGATGATGAAATATTCTGCTTCTACTGTTGATATTTTCCTTTTTCCATCTTCTACAAACTGTCATCCAGAGTTGTTTCACCGATCTGAACGGATCGTCCAGCAGCTTCCTGCTGTTTATCATTTCTGAACCGAGCTGCTTTATTTTACAGCTCAGTGTTTTATTTCTCTTTCTGCGCTTGTTTCTGATCTGCTTTACGACACACGGCCTGCAGTTCAGTCTAACAGTCTGAATCTTTGTCCCGTTTAAAGAATATTCAGTTCTGCTGGTTTATTTTTGGTGACATGTAGAATAAAAGGATTTTGGTGAAACAGCAAAACTCTGAGGTCAGGTTTGGTAAAGTCAGCATCAGGCAGTAGGTTATAAGAGCTGAACATCTTTTTGTTTTACAGTTTGTGGAGCCGGTGCAGATTTTTTACAGATTTTCAAACCCACCAGCAGGTTTTACGTTCAATGATTAAAGTATAAACAACAGAAAGCACCAATTCTGTAAAAATAAATTATTTCTGCAGTATTTTATCTGAAAGGTTTTTATGTTTTCCTCCCTCCATCTTTCATTATTTATTTGTTATTCAGATGCCACCATCCGTCCAATTAGCATCCCATAGTGGCATATAATGAGCGTGCACGTGCACAGACACACTACAGCGGAGGGTCATTCAGAAATATGACCGTGAATAATGTAAACATCTTATTAATCAGCTCCGCCTCTGAAGTCTTATCTGGGCTGAAAGCTTCTCTCCTGTCCCAGACTCCAGATCCCATAAATCCTCGGTGGAGCTGCTGGTTTTGCTCCGACAGAACCGACGTATTCTGATTA
Organism: Acanthochromis polyacanthus; assembly: GCF_021347895.1. Taxonomy (NCBI): domain Eukaryota; kingdom Metazoa; phylum Chordata; class Actinopteri; family Pomacentridae; genus Acanthochromis; species Acanthochromis polyacanthus. Next base: position 545,602 of record NC_067127.1, on the reverse strand, counting down.
TTCAGAGCTAATCTGGTTATGGGGGGACAATACGCCTCATTCTTTCAGAGCATTCTGGAGAGAAATGGCAAAAATGTCACAGAGATTTGATTAAATTCATTATAGAGCCGGCGATCACAAAGTGTTCCAGATGACTATTGTAGGAAAACAATGAGTTTAACGTCTGACAAATACGACAGATTCACTTAATTAAACGACCTCATGTGTTTAACGAGGCGGCCGAAGGTTCATCTGAATGTATTTGACTTTTAATAAATCACACTAGATTTTCATCAGTTTTTCTGTTAACCAGGAGGTGAAGCTGATATTTTGATTTAAATCTTCTGTTTTCTTGCAGAATTTAAAAAGCAGCTTTAAATGCAGATCCTGATCTTCTCTCTCAGCCAGGTGAGTTTAATGGAATAAAACTGTCAAACTAAAGGTTGATTTAACTTGAAGCAGTGAAAAGAGACGGACAGAGATGTTAGAAGTGCTGCTGCCGACCACCACAACCAGTTAACCCAGTTTCAGACCCACAGCTGGACTACAGGAGTGTCCTTAGAGTCCTAATGAAGCTGTGGTGGCCGACCGACCCCCTCTGTTGGCGTCTTTCTGCTACTGCAGGAACAGAAAATAAAAGAACGGGAGCCAAAGCTGAGGAGAATGATTAAATGATGGCTGAATGTGATCCTTTAGGAGAAGATATGAGTATTTACAGAAGGTTCTAAGCTTTGCAGGAAAGAAAAAAAAGACTTTGTTGCATCAGAATTTTAAAACTTGTGGAAAGACGGCTCCAGAAATGGACTTCTGGGCTTCTACTGGAATCCACTGTTTGGATTTTCTGATCTAAATGTGGTTTTAGTTCCCTCTGAAACACTGCTTTTACTATTTGTAGACATTCTGTGTTAATTTCTGGCTGGTTTTATGTCTCTTATTGTTGCATGTTAACGTGGGACCGGCAGCCTGGAGCCGGCTGAGACGCCACAAGGGCCTGAACAGATGAAAGAGACCGGAGGACAGCTCTAATAGCGATTCCTAACCTTTGTGTCGGTGTGTGAGTGAGGATGTGAGTAATGCAGGCCGGTGGCAGCCTCAGGGGCAGACACTTGACATTTCCGGCTCATCTTTAAAAGAGGGCCTTAACCTTTCCCCACAGCTTCTTCAGACACGTTTAGGAGGCCTCCACAACGCCTGCATGCCGCTCAAACAAACGGAAGGAGGGAGATAAAAAGTCAGGAAAGTCAATAACGATTAGAAACGTGTTTGCAATTACCGCCTGGATGCAGAGGAGAGAGAAACAATGACGCCCGAGTAAAGCCTCGTTTTAGCATTCAGACGAAGAAACCACAGAAAGAACCAACATTTATCTAGAATTTATCTCCATGTTCCTCTGCTGGATGACCCACCGGATCGAACCGGACCGGCTGCTCCAGGTGTGTGTTTCTGTGTTTCTGTGTGTGTTTGTGGTCTTCCTCCAGGTGTGTGTTGTGTTACTGTGTGTGTTTGTGGTCTTCCTCCAGGTGTTGTGTTACTGTGTGTGTTTGTGGTCTTCCTCCAGGTGTTGTGTTTCTGTGTGTGTTTGTGGTCTTCCTCCAGGTGTTGTGTTTCTGTGTGTGTTTGTGGTCTTCCTCCAGGTGTTGTGTTACTGTGTGTGTTTGTGGTCTTCCTCCAGGTGTTGTGTTTCTGTGTGTGTTTGTGGTCTTCCTCCAGGTGTGTGTTTCTGTGTGTGTTTGTGGTCTTCCTCCAGGTGTGTGTTTCTGTGTGTGTTTGTGGTCTTCCTCCAGGTGTGTGTTTCTGTGTGTGTTTGTGGTCTTCCTCCAGGTGTGTGTTACTGTGTGTGTTTGTGGTCTTCCTCCAGGTGTTGTGTTTCTGTGTGTGTTTGTGGTCTTCCTCCAGGCGTGTGTTACTGTGTGTGTTTGTGGTCTTCCTCCAGGTGTGTGTTTCTGTGTGTGTTTGTGGTCTTCCTCCAGGTGTGTGTTTCTGTGTGTGTTTGTGGTCTTCCTCCAGGTGTGTGTTTCTGTGTGTGTGTGGTCTTCCTCCAGGTGTGTGTTTCTGTGTGTTTGTGGTCTTCCTCCAGGTGTGTGTTTCTGTGTGTGTTTGTGGTCTTCCTCCAGGTGTGTTTCTGTGTGTGTTTGTGGTCTTCCTCCAGGTGTGTGTTTCTGTGTGTATTTGTGGTCTTCCTCCAGGTGTGTGTTTCTGTGTGTGTTTGTGGTCTTCCTCCAGGCGTGTGTTACCGTGTGTGTTTGTGGTCTTCCTCCAGGTGTGTGTTTCCGTGTGTGTTTGTGGTCTTCCTCCAGGTGTGTGTTTCCGTGTGTGTTTGTGGTCTTCCTCCAGGTGTGTGTTTCTGTGTGTGTTTGTGGTCTTCATCCAGGTGTTGTGTTTCTGTGTGTGTTTGTGGTCTTCCTCCAGGCGTGTGTTACCGTGTGTGTTTGTGGTCTTCCTCCAGGTGTGTGTTACCGTGTGTGTTTGTGGTCTTCCTCCAGGTGTGTGTTTCTGTGTGTGTTTGTGGTCTTCCTCCAGGCGTGTGTTACCGTGTGTGTTTGTGGTCTTCCTCCAGGTGTGTGTTTCTGTGTGTGTTTGTGGTCTTCCTCCAGGTGTGTGTTTCTGTGTGTGTTTGTGGTCTTCCTCCAGGCGTGTGTTACCGTGTGTGTTTGTGGTCTTCCTCCAGGTGTGTGTTTCTGTGTGTGTTTGTGGTCTTCCTCCAGGTGTGTGTTTCTGTGTGTATTTGTGGTCTTCCTCCAGGTGTGTGTTTCTGTGTGTGTTTGTGGTCTTCCTCCAGGTGTTGTGTTTCTGTGTGTGTTTGTGGTCTTCCTCCAGGTGTTGTGTTTCTGTGTGTGTTTGTGGTCTTCCTCCAGGTGTGTGTTTGTGTGTGTGTTTGTGGTCTTCCTCCAGGTGTGTGTTTCTGTGTGTGTTTGTGGTCTTCCTCCAGGTGTGTGTTTCTGTGTGTGTTTGTGGTCTTCCTCCAGGTGTGTGTTTCCGTGTGTGTTTGTGGTCTTCCTCCAGGTGTGTGTTTCCGTGTGTGTTTGTGGTCTTCCTCCAGGTGTGTGTTTCCGTGTGTGTTTGTGGTCTCCAGGTGTGTGTTTCTGTGTGTGTTTGTGGTCTTCCTCCAGGTGTGTGTTACTGTGTGTATTTGTGGTCTTCC